>NC_090849.1:23959386-24259386 GCF_024217435.2 Syngnathus scovelli
AAAGCCTGCAAAGTTTGGAGAAAGTTATGACGGAAGACAACATGAACAATTACATACTGAGGAATTTCTGTCAAAATGTGAATTGTTAAAATACTCTCTTGCTGTTTCAGACTAATCTGACAGCCTTCCCAGATGGATTAAGACAAACCTTGGGATTAATGATATCCTGGAAACACTGAAAGAACCTTTACGGTAAGTCTCAACATGTTTTTATCTTCTAATTAGATTTTTCCTTGGCTTCTGGATAGCAGTGAAGTTGAAATATCTTCACAGAAACTTTTGCTTACCCAGCGGTTCTTGTGTTTGAGTAATCTGAGAGTCCAAATGCCATCCAATCACCCCGTAGGGAGAACCGTTTGGCAGAATGGCGAGGAGCGCCCGTGCTCGCGACGGGTCGATGACAGCAGCCTGTTGTATGTCCTGCAGCTCCACCGTGGTCACATCCATGAGGGTGATGCTAACGCTCTCCCTTAGCTCTGCCACGCCATCCGCTAGCACAGTCAGTGCAATGATGGCAACAAACTGACCCTCCGAGAACGTAACCTACGAGGATCACAGCAAATCTTCAGATTTAGTTTAGGCAGGTTGAGATGAGATGAGAAGAATGCCCCCAAAAAATATTCCTGTCTCCGCAGTACATAATGTTGTGTAATATTACTGAAATGTATTTCCGTACCACTCCCGAAGTGGGATAAATGTCCGACAGGCTCCCACTGGCAGTCCAGTGAACGGTCAGTCGGCCAAAAGTCCCCCTTCTCCTCTCCACGGTGAGGGAGATCTGATGATTCTGCTCCAACTCCTCTACCTCCAAAGACAGAGAATTCTGGAAAGGCCAGGCAGTGTATTAAATAAACAATATGCATCCAAGAAAATGTGACGTTATCTTGCCTGGGCAAATCCAATCACTCCGTGGGCGTTGTCATTGCTGGGAACATCAACGGTCACCTGACCCCCGAACCCGATCTCAGCCCCACCCTTTGGATTTTTCAGGCGGACCTGAAAGTGCTCTTGTTCTTCGGGAACATCATCATCTATGACGTTCACCGCAATCTGTAGCTCGCTGTCGCCGGGTAAGAAATGCAACTCGCCAAAACTGGGGTGGAAGGAAACAATAAATGAGTTTTGTGGAAATGAAACAAACTTTTCAGCCTGTGATATCTACCTGGGTATGAAGTCAGATTGATTGGAGACTGAAGTTAAGAGATAAACTCTGGAGCGGTTCTCCTCAGAAGAAGCTAAGAGCGTCTTGGTGGTGTTGAGGGACGGGACCTTCAAGGAGAGGAATCTCCTTGCTGGTGGGGCCTTCAAAATGACGTGGAAGAGGCCAGCATCAGACCTCCACGAGTACAGTGACGAGCTATTTCCACCGCTGAGCATAACGTAAACTAGGAGAGACAATTGAAGCATAAGTACCGGCCACATTATTAGGTACACCTCTCACGTCTTGTACTTACTGAGTCCGGAGGGAGCAATGAACGGGTGGATTGAGGTGAGGCCTGGGTACGTGATGGACTGCTGCAACTCAGGAGAACGTTGACTTAATCTCCACAGGAGCACCTCACAGGAGGGAAGAACATCTGAAAAAAATGACGCATATACAATTTATGTATGAAGGCTATCCCGAGGAATTGCTTATATGTCACCAAACGTCCCCCAAAAAAACGACATCACCTTGAAGAAGCACCAAGAAAAGTGTGTCCTCTGCTCTAGTCTGGACTGTCTCCACTTGGCTGACTTTGCCTGTGATGGGGAGGGGCTGTGGATTCCCAAATCTTCCGCCGGTCCAGCGAAGGAGCAGGCAGCCGGTCGTCTCACTGTTTAAGCAAACTACTAAATAAGGAGCTTCGGCGTGGGCCAATGGAGTCACGCTGACAATATGTTCTTCAAAGTCCAGCGTCTGCAGCAGGGTGAAGGAGCCGCTGGTCCAAACAAATATCTGTAGCGAGAAGACAATTTATTGACATTTACAACGGGAAAGGATAAGTGGAATAAATAGACAATATCCGACATCACCTGACTCGATGCAATAAGAAAATCTCTGTCGTCAATCGAGAAGTGTTTGACTTCCGATGCTTCCACGCCTAGGATTTGTTCCTACAGACCGCAAAAGTCAATCAATCCAAAAATATGTTGTGATTGATGAGTCGTACTGACCAATGAGACATTGAGGTCCTTGTGAAGTTTTAGGATGCTGAGGTTGGCTGCAGGAGCGAAGGGCATGCCGCCATGTGTGATGGCGATGTAGCTGCTGTTTTGAAATGCAAAGCCAACACAAGAACTTGGCTCCTCAATCCTAGCAGACTGGAAGGGAGAAACCAAATTAGCATGATGGCACAGGGTGTCACCATGAACTTGTATTTTTTCCAGATTTACCTCTACTGGCACAAAGACTCCTTGCCATTGATAGAGCGTGGCCAACGTGTGAGATGATCCCACGGCGGGATTTTTATCAAGTCTGACGGCAAGGACGGTTGGCATTCCGGGGACAGAGCACCATGTGGACGTGGGGCTGTCTTCAAAGCTCTGATACAAAGCCATCATGGGGAGAGCGCCATCTTCGAGACACAAGTAATATATATTATCATGATGTCGCTTAATCTTGGATGCAAATCTTCTTGGTATCACCTGAAGCAACAGCGGTGGCAGACTGCGTCTCCCACTCCACGCTGACGGCGGACTCCAAACCATTACTGCGAGACACCGTGAGGAAGATGGGACCACCTCCTTCCTTTGCCACCACGTTTGTGCTACTTCTACACAAGAAACAAAAATGCAGTTTTCATACAATTGGCCATTCCGCCGTAGAAGTCAACTAAAGCCATCGTATGAATTGCCTACCTATCGAGAGTGGGTCCAATACGGAACAAGCCGGATGGGGCGAGGTTCTCCAGGACGGTGATGACAACGTGCAGTCGGTCACCTAGACGCGCACCGGCGGTCGGGTTGGACAGGATCACCGTGAACGTTTCATTGGCTTCGGGCTCGGCATCCAGCAATGCTCGGATCTCCAGCGTCTGAAATAAAATAAGATCTGTGATATGTCAGGTATCGGTACCTGGTATCGGTACTTGCCCATCCTGACAAAAGACTACTGCAATTCACCTTAAAGCGAACGCCATCCTCCAGCTCCACAAGCCCTTGGGCTGGTATGACATCACCGTCGGCAAGACTACCATTGGCATCCGTTATGGTAAACTGCACGGTCACGGTACCGACCGTGCCTTCCTCTGGGTACCGAACGACATAGAGGGTGGCGACGCTCTCGCTCAGTCCCAGCTGAGATGTGGGCTCCTTGAGTAAGTACGGCCCGCTGCTGTTAAAAGATAAGACGCCGTGCCCGTCGTCGCTCGCCAGGATGGTCACGGTGGCTGAAATACAAAGGAATAGAAAGTCAGTGGAGGATTTTTCTCTTGGCCGTTAGGAGCGTTTATCGGCGACGACTAACCTGTGGTATTGGTGCCAAGTTCGAGACCGGGCGACGGATCGGACAGAATCAGCTGGAATCGCTCGGATCCCTCCGGAACGAAGTCGTCAATGATCTGCACCTCGACAAATTTGTGTTTTTCACCGTTGACAAAATGAAGCACCTGAGTAGATGAAAGAAGATTTGAAATGGTCTTTTGGAGCGTCCACGTGTTTTGGCGTGGTTGTACCGTTTGGCTGATGTTGTAGTCCAGGCCTTGCTGGGCCTCCAGGTTCTGAGCGTACAAGAACAGAGAAACATTGCCATACGTGCCTCTGTTCCTGTAGGCCACCAGAGTCAAAACACCCAAGGTTTCATTCACTTCAAACCTGGAAGCCAAATATGAAATATGAACATCAGACTGTTTGGATTGGAACTTTTAAGCATGTCAACATCATAAATGTTTTCTTACATGGTGCTTGTCCATTCGATGACTCCTCGAATTCCATCATTGGCAGCAATGATGACCTCCGCCACCAAACCTTGAGTGTCTACGGCACATGATGAGGATTCATATTTTAAAATTTGCCTATATTTTCAACTTTAACTCAAAGTAAACTCTAGAAGCTCTAAAAGGAGTTTGAGGAACCATATTTAAATGGCCTTTCCCTTTATGAACAAGCGGCTGGGAAGCCCAACTATGGTTTTAGTTTGCTTAGTTAATCTGCTCTCATGTAAACAAACCATCTAATACTTTTTTTTACGGGAAGCATCACCCTCTCTCCAAACCACATGACTCATGTCCATGTGTGACTCTGATTTCTCATTCATAAGCTCCACTCTAGCACGAATTAGGGCAAGCGCTGAAGCGGTAACAAGCCAGCTCACTGGTAATAAAAATTTACGGGAATTAAAGCCGATTCTGTTGCTGGGTAAACAACAGTGGGAGCATAAATTACCTGGTAATGTGCAATACGCGACTTCTATTCACACAGAGCAAAGCAGTGAGGATTGTGAGAAAGTATACAAGGAAAGTTATTTAGACAACAATCGTGTCAAATACAATACACCCACAATTAATCAAAATAATTAAAATAAAATAAAAAATAAAAAGTAAATAAATAAATAAAATAAATTAATAATAATAATAATTATAAGAGAAAAAATAATTCCATTTAGTCTTGTACCAAGTTGCGGAGTGGTGGCAAGGGTTGTTAGGAGTACCGCAGATGTAATGTTGACCAGAAAGTATTCCTGCAACTCTGGAGTATCATCCTGGTAAAAAAAAAAGAAAAAGCAAAAACATCTTAAACCTTCTGTCTTATAAAAGACAAATTGATCCGTCAGTATGTCTTTACCTCCAATATGTTGACGGGCATAGCGGCAGAAGTCTGACCCTCCTGAAGAATCACAGAAGCACTTCCAGCCAGGAAGTCTTTTCCTGGTTCCGCAAGAGCGCCTTCGACTTTGGAGAGGTCCTCCAGGGAACCCTTGAGAACCTCATAGGTGACATTCACAGCTCCTGAGCAAAGACCCGTAAGAAATACCATCTGGTCAAAATAGTCCTCACGGGAATTGTACTTCAGATCAACTGACCTAACGTTCCCAGCTCCCTGTTGATGTAGATATTTATGGCTTGCTCTCGCTCCTCGGTGGTCACTTTAAGGGATGACGGCGCGATGGTCAGCAGCCCGTATGGTTCGTCGCTGGTGTCCACTGTCAACACCGCCGCACTCCCCAGAACGTCAAAAGTGGCATGGCCCGGCGCCGCGACACCTTCGACGCGGAAACGATATTCACAATTACGTTCTAAATTTTGTAGGATATTTTACTTCACAAATTCATGCCGTACGGAATCGACTGTGTTACCAAAAGTTTGGATGTCAGTCAAGAAAACGTTGTATTCGGCTTTGTCCTCTGGCGTGACATCATCGAGCAGCTGCACAACGATGGTATTATTCAACTGTCCCTATTGAAAGAAACATTCATCATTTGTTAAAGGCATCTATATCACCAAAAAAAGTCTTTTGTGTTTTACCTCACGAAATAATAGTTTCCCTGAAGTAAGAGCGAAAGTCCGTTCCACAAGGGGACCTTGAATCACCCAATCCAACGTGACATTACCCAGACCTGGAGCAGTCCTCAAAACTAACAAGTTCAGCTTTTCCCCTGTCAAACCAAAAAACATTTAGTAGGTCCAAGGTTCCTGTCAAAGCGTCCCAACTGGCTACACACCTTCTCTAGCGATGACCGAACGCGATTCTGGATGGAATCCCACGACGCCGGCAACGTTGTCATTAGCCAGAATCACAATGTTGACGGTATCCCAACTGGGGAGGATGCGACTTCCTCCCTCCGTCTTAACAAGGCCAATCATGAGGCTCTCGTTGTCTTCTGGCTCAATATCGTCTCTGATGATAATCTCGATTGTCTTCTTGAGATCACCTGCAGACGCATTAAAAAAAAAAAAAGTTAACTCATTCACTGCCAACCCAGTCTTTGACGTCTATAACCATCAATGGCACAGAATGGCAAAACTATTATTGCAAATGAACCCCTACCATCAAAAACCAAAGTTCCCCCTGTTCCAATGAAGTCTCTATCCGGTGTGGCTTTTCCTCCAACAAACCTCCACTCGGCAGTCACCGTCCCCAAGTTGCCTCCTCGTCTTTCGACAACCAACGGGACGACCACTGAAGGTTCTTCATGAACCTCAATGTAAAGCCCCTTATTTGTAGCGTTGGGACTGGAGCTGTATATCAAAAACACCCCAAATGCATCTCCGTTCAACTGGATGGTGACCATGGCGTTATCTGGCTGCCCGATGGACGGCAGGTTCCTCTGCTCTGCAGTCAAATTCATCAGCTCGACCTTCAAATGACACGAGGCAAAAACACACGTTTCATATATTGAGTCAAAATATACTATGATGTAAGAATACCTTTAAGATCTGGATGGCAAAGCTTTCATCCATTTCAGCGACGTTATCCGTCAAAATGAGCACAGTGAGGTTTGCTTCCCATGAGCCGTCCTCCATGAAGGCACTTTGGGAGGTGACGGGGATGTAGTCGCTCCCGGCCGAGGCCCGGCTGCCGTACAAAGCAGCGGCCGCAGTCGCATTTTTCACATAGGTTACGACCCGAGACCCGGTTTCGAGTTCTTCGGCGCCCGAAGTCACCCAAGTGCAGGAAGGCGGGATTGTGGTTGAGGATATGGAGAAGGCTTGGCAGGTATGTTCTCGAAGACACGCAGCAGCACAGGCAGTTGTGGAATCCGTCAGGCCGCTGATGTTAAATGTCCCTTGAGGGGGAGTGGCCGGAAGCCCCGGTTTGAGGGTGTCGTAATAGGTCAGCAGGTTCCGACCCTCAGCCCGAGCGGAGTCGAGCGGGTCGATCGGAGAGGTGCTGTACAGGATTCGCAAGCGGCCAAAGTGGCCGTCACTGAAAATCCAAAAACGGGATGATTAAGCAGAAAATAAATGCAACACGCAATTCAGTTTTTCCAGCTTACCTTCGTAGGACGGTAATATTGGCTCTGAAGACTCCTTCCAGCGGCTCTTGGATACGGTAAACAGACTGTCCGAAGTGGACGGTCCCATATGGATTGTCGTTGGCGGGCACTTTAACGTTAACGGACGTATCGCTTCCGAGGTTTCCGCCGTTACTGGCACTGGTGAGTTCCATCTTTATAATCTGTCAAAGACACAATATAATTAATAATAAATATTTGACTAAATTAAATTAAATTAAATTAAATTAAATTTGAAATGCATTTTTACTTCTGTGATTTCAGGAACTTCATCCGCTAAGACCTCCACTCGGAGAGTCTTGACGGTCTCTCCGGGAGCAAAGGTCACGTCTCCCGATGTGGGTCTGATGTCCCCTGCTGCGAGTTGACCGTTCACAGTGGCCTGCCAATGGACCACCACAGTCCCAATAGTACCGGCATGACGTACTATCGGCAGGGCAACTTCAACAGAGTTGGATGCTGGTTCCTCTATCGTGACTGGAGCAGCATTGAAGACTGGATACGAGAAGAAACTGTGATGAACCTTCTGTAGGTATGGTGTCAAAAATGATCAAAACTAACCAAAGGCACCAAAAGGGTCATCTGAAGGCAATATGGTGATAATAGCACGTGTGATCTCTCCCAGCAAAGCTCCTCCAGTTGTCTGATTGATCAACTCGACAACGACCGTCTCCTCCAGCTCCGGGACCACGTCATTGATGACATAAATAGGTATCGATTTGCTGGATTCCCCTTCGAGAAGAACCACGTCAGTGGAGGCCACGCTGTAGTCTTCACCTGCGGGGAAACGTGTCGATCCAGGTGAGAGACGCAACACAACAGAAGGCAAGAGCTCAGAAACTTACTGACTCTTGCCGTCAAGGGCACGGCTCTGAACTTGACGGATACGTCTGCAAATATCCCCCCCACGCGCGTGACGTTGATGATGGGGCCGACGTAGTCTTCGGCCACGCTGACGGCAGAAGCTGACAGCTGAAGAACGCCAAAGGCGGCGTCGCTGGCTTCCACGATCACCTGCGCTACGATTTCCATTTTCGGGCCGAGAGACGGCGAGTTGGAAACTGCAAAGGAAGTGTGAGATATGATTGAATAAGATGAAATCCAACAACGGTTCCATTGGTTACTTACTGGGCCTCTCCTGCCCTCCTTGGACGAGCCGTACGTCCATCAACTGCACGAAGACGGACTCGTCTCTCTCCGGATCGTCATCGTCCAACACTCTGACGGTGACATTTGCTTCGCTTTGATTAGCCAAGAAAACAACTGAATCCACAAGCGGGACAAAGTCTCGTCCTTCGGTGGCTCGGCCAACTCCGGGCGTCCTGTAAGGTGCTGGTTCTGCTTCCTTGAGTGTCCTGAATGTGACTCGTACCTTGAATGGGAAGAAAATGACACATGGAGAACATTGTTGGAAAACAGTCACCAAAAAAAAAGCAAGACACACCTGTCCCATGGAGCCTTTTTGTCGTAGTATGCTGAGGGTAACAGTTGAGTCGCCTTCAGGGAGGCGGACGGGCCTTGTGGTGTTGGAGAAGACAAAAACGCCGTACGGGTGGTCACTGGCCAGCACAGTTAGAGTCGACCAAGTCTTGACACCCAGACGGCCGTGAGACACGTTAACCAAAGACACGGTAAAATTCTTGTCCAACTCTGGGACCTCATCCTGGGCCACGGACACCAAGATGCTCTCCGATGTCTGCCCGACTCCGAAGAAGATGCTGCCGGACCGGTTCAAGAGTTCTCCTTCGGAGCTGGGATCGGCCTCCCAGTACACAGTCACATTGGAGAGATCACCAAAGGATCGATCCACCTGGCAAGAAGTTGTGAAATTTTTGATGGCATATTTGAATTCATGTGATTAACTCAACAGACCTTTAGGACCACAGAGCTTTGTCCATCCTCAGGTTCTGTCCCGTGAACGGAGAGGAAGGCGGGGTTGAAGTCGAAGACTCCATGGGCATCGTCAGAGGCTGCGATGGTAACCGTGACGCGGGAGGCAGCTCCCAAACTGGCTACACACACACATAAACACAACAAAGGCCTCAGAAGAAGATTCTGATGGGATTCTGACAGTTAGTCAAAAATCATTTGACTTTCACCACAAAGGAGGCTATCAGGAGGTGAGAACTTACCATGGTGGAGAAAGGAGGAAGGCAGGAAATCAGAGTCACTCTCGCCACTACCACTTTCCTCAACATGCAGAAAGTGATCCACTGGTGGATCACAAACCAGGATCACACGTGAGGAGGAAGAGGGAGGGAAGGGGCGGAGGATCACACCACCAGGGTAGGAGATCAAAAATACATCGGGAGGAAAGTTGATAGGGAGGCCATTCACAAGACACAAGATGCACAAAACTAGCACAGGTTCTGCTAATGCTAATCTGCCAACTCATTGCAGAAACCCGACAGAGAAACAAAAACAACTCACCTCCCCCATCAATATTGAAGAGCTCCACTCGAAATTCCTTGTCCAGCTCTGGAACAGGATTGTCAATGATGGTGACCGTAATGAACTTTAACCTTTCTCCTGGGAGAAAGTCCAGCGTACCCTCTGAGTCCTGACGATAACATACATCAACATAGCACATTACATGGAAAAGATTTTGGATTAAAGTGAGAGGGGAACCTCATAGTCTTCAGGGCTGGATGCTGTGAAGGGGGTGGTCCTGTAGCCCACCAGAACCCTTCCCAAAAGGCCTTGAGCCCTGGCCACAGGTAGATGGATTTGCCCATCTTCCTCTTTCACAGTGATGTGTGCAGGTTCTAACGCAGGTGGGATCAAGCCTTCACCTGGTGGATCATCTTGGAACTGCAGCAAGCCTGCAAGCAGAAACCAAATCTGAGCTGCAACAAGTATCACAACTTTAAAAAAAAAAATGTTGTGTTTGAGGTGTGTGGGTGAATACCATATGGGTGGTCGCTTGCCATTACAGTGATAGTGTTGACAGAATTTGTGGGGTCAATGCTGGCACCGCTGGCAGGAGTGGAACCGGCCTTGCCATCACTGGATCCTGCCGACACCAACGTGACTTGAAAGCTCTCTGCCAGCTCGGGGAGGTTGTCATCCAACACCAAAAGGTTCAGTACCTACAAGAAATGTGCAAACACTGAAATTGGCTCACTACTGTACAATACAAAAATACTACAATTGACAGTGCAATTATCAGAATTGCCACTAGGTGTCAGTAGCTATCAAGAAACACAAGGAGTGGTTCCAAACTTTTTTGGGTCGTTCTTCAAGAGCCACCTTCACCACCAACATTAAAATAAAGTGATGTAGTGGGCCCAAGTCTTCATTGAAATTGAGTAAGTTGTTTTATTGATAAAAAAAAGGCATATTAGTCACTGTAATATTGCTCACTCATTAAAAATGCATTGCACTAAAAAGTTAAAGGGAGCCCTCACACCACAAAAAAAAAGAATACCTATTAATTTTGCCAAATGTTGGAAAAGCTCACAAAAAGATTCTGTTTCTACTATTTTTCTAAATAAGATAACCAAAATATTAGAAACACCTTTAAGTTAAGATCCAGTGTCATCATTTAGTGCTGCAGAATAAAAATCACATGATGAATAATGATGTAAAAAATATAATTAAATAAATACCCCTCTAACAGTGTCGATTAAAATATATTAGATTTATTATATCATGTACGTTTGTTTATTTTATAATATAAGTATTATTCAACAGTGACGCATGGCATGCAAATCAGCCTGCTGGCAGCACTTTGGCCACACTTATTTTGGGCCACACGAGCAACCACCCAGGCTTTTCCAACTGGTGAGTCATGATTGTCACACACCTCTGAGCGCTGGCCACTCATGAAAAGTACAACTCCAGTGGCATTGAGAAAATCCTCGTGTGCGGGCGACTCCCCGTCGGCGCTGTTCATTTGGGTAACCGAGTAATTGACGTAAACACTGTCCAGGGATCCTCGCATCCGCTCGATCACGCAGGAAACGGTAGAACCTTCCTCGGTGGTCTACCCACAAACAAATGGAAACACAAGTTGAATTCAGAAATGAGCTGCATTCCAAAACTTTCAAGGTGCAATTCCAGCACAAAGTGAGCGTTGGATTCTATTTCTGATGGAATGCCCTTCCTCAGCCTTGCCAACTGTTGCACCGATCAACTCGAGCAACAATACGCAGTCTCCGGTTCCAGTGTCGGGAATCCTGATCTAGTTCTGGAGGAATGCCCCCGGAGCGAACCATCTGTCGCTCCACCTGAGACCGACGCAACCAATCGGACTAAAAAGGGAGAGCACGGGCTTGCCGCAGCCAGGCATGAAAACTAATGAAATATGCAGCAAGCGGGGATTCTGTTACACGAGATTATGTGTGAGTTATATTTTTACAGTACCCAAAAACTTTCATGACAAAATTCCGTGGACAAAACAGTGGTTGAACTTACATCAGGTATGCAGCCACCGGTAAATCCAAAAAGCCCGTTGGCATTGTCACTCTTCATAATGCGTATCACAGCCGTGGGTCTGGGGGAAGGCAGGCGGGCGCCGCCCTGTACCGCCACCAGCTGAAGGTAGAACACCTCCTCCCCCTCCTCTTCATCATCATCCTTGACTTCCACCACAAACGACTTGCGGCTCTCCAGCGGGCCGTAGCGTAGATAACCCGAGATGCTGCGCAGATCCGATTTTGCCGGTTGGCTGTGAAGCTCGTGCATGCGCTTGCGGTCGAGCCTAGTCCGGTACAAACGGACATCTTGGAGGAGGCCTGTGTACCGCTGTTGACCTTGTGGATCTGAGCCAATGAAGATAGAAGCAAGACCTAGAGTGGACAAAAAGAGAAAATTCATATCAAAAGGCAGTATGTGTTTTCCTGTCTTAACGAGTATTACGTAACCTTTTGTTGACCTTCCATATTTTTGGATTAAAAAAAAATTAGGAAATCTGCCACAGTGGGCAATTACAAAGCCCCGATGCAAACCAATTCAACTGCACGTTGAAGGACCATTAGAAGACAATGACATGTGACACAACTAATAATTATGTTTCTATTGATTATGATTGAAGTTAACTAAAGAGCCATTTGGGATACCCTCCCCTTAAAAGTTTTTGGTCCAATGCGGGCGACTACTATTGTCTCCGGTAATTAGAGGGAGCGAGAATAAAAGAAGATGCTGAGTGATTCCTTTGAGTGGTAACAATATCCAACTGGGCTCATTCAAGCGTTGGAGAGACTCAATAGTTGGAAACAATGAGGGTTGGACCGAGTGCGTGTTTGAGCGTTACGTGTGGGCGGACATTTTGAAGTGACGACAGACTTGTTGGCATTTCATGTACAGCAAGACCGGAGCAAAACAACAACATCCTGGCTTCATTCAAGACTGTAATCAAAATGAGACTTGCTGACACTGGCCATGGTGCTGAAACGGCAGTCTTGACATATCAAGTGGAAAATGATTTGGATTTTAGTTTTATATTATTTGGATGTATTATATATTAATGATATTTTCTATTTAACAACAAAGTGAGACTTGCTGACACTGGCCATGGTGCTGAAACTGCAGTCTTGACATATCAAGGGGAAAATGATTTGGATTTTGGGTTTATATTACTTAGATGTATTATTAATTATAGATTATATTTATTTATTTTACAAAATGTTATTTAATGTTAAGAGAAAAAGCTTCTTTAAAAAAAATTAAATAAAAAAAAAAATCTAAAAAAAACAACTAAAATCTGTTCAACTAACTATAGTGCAAAGAGAGTGTTTGGGCCTTTTTTTAAGTCCTTCACTCCTTAAAGCTCTGGACCACGTATGAAGCAATTTTCCCTCCAAGCCAATCAGTAAAGAAAAATAATACATTTCATAAAAACATCATAAATGAACTAAAGGTTACTTATAACGTCAGCTAAATTGAATACATTTAATGTACATCAATTACTGTTCATGTAAATTACCATCAACAATGCCTTCTCCTTTAATGCTCCTCAGGCCTCCAGGAACAGGGTTCCCATCCAGGAAAAACTCAACAATCCCGTCGTCCAGCGTAACGATCACATGCAGCCACGTATTGTCCTCCATAAATTTGTCAGCGGTGGCCTGAGCTACTTGAGTGTTATTTGATCCCGTGACGGTGTAATAGAACTTCACCGTGATGTGAGACTCATTGATGTGGATTTTCACTCCATAATACAAGGTGCCGTTGGTGATTCCTTTGGAGACTATAAAGCCGTCAGTAGATGCTCTGGGGACCAGCCAAGCTGAGAATGTAAAGTTTCCCGGAACAGGAGGCGATTCTTCGGGTGGGATAGTCCCGTAGGATCCGTTACGTCCGGAGAAAAACCTGGTGTCTGTTGCCGAGTGGTGTCTTCTGGCACGAGGCCTGAGCTCGACGGAGTCTGGGAAGGAAGCTAGAAGTAGCAGGTCATCCATCGGAGGAAGGCCCTCTGGGAAAAGCGCTGATACAATCTCCCAGGCAACCCGCACGTCGCCAAAAGTACCCTGCTGGCGGAGGACGCTAAAGGAAGTGACATCCGCCATGTCGTCCTCTGACAGCACATCCTCTGCTACTTCCTGGTCCAAATCGCTGTCGGCGATGGCAAACACGCCGTACGGGTCGTCGTTGAAGGGGATGACAAGCGAGGCGCTCGGAGAAGCTTCAGCGAGTCGGCCACCGTCCCCTGGATAACCACCTTCAAAAATCCAAAGGTTTTTGAAGATGCTCGTCATGAAGTATATATATATATTTTTTAAATTAACTCACCAGATATATTAACCAGCCTGAGAACAAAACTCTCATTGAACTCTGGAAGCCCATCTGAGATGGCCTCCAGCACGATAGCTTTGAAATCTTCTCCAGTGGTGAAAGTGATGGAGCCTGAGGTGTCGGTAAACTCTTGACTTTCCAACAACGGAGTGATGGAGTCGTTGGCATAAAGATGCCAGAAGACCGTTACGTTACCAAAATGGCCCCGCGCTCGCCAGACACTGAGGAGAGAAGTAGCAACAGATGAAAATCTTTTTTTTTAGAAATATTTGAGATTATATCCAAACCGCTTCGTACTAGAAATAATTGCTCTTCCCCTCCTCGACCGTCTTTTCTGTCGGCTCCAGAGAGAAAATCCCATTTGCATCATCATTAGCCTCGATGACCACGGTAGCCGTGTCTGCTCCGTACACCACGGCGTCACCTGCAATGTGCAAAAAGTCAATATTTACATTTTAATATTGACACAAGTATATACACATCCAATATGAATGGCATGTGAGTTTTTTTTTTTTTTTTTACACAGTCGCATACTTCAGGTTGCCGGGCTACCCCTCATCACGGTGGAATTTTCTCATAATTAAGTGACTGAGCTAAGTGTGTCAAGATCCCTGCGCTGACATAAAGGATATTAACTTGCACATCATAAGCCAGAGACACCTTACACCACAAGCAGCCCATTACGCTGTCTACTGGTAAACAGAGAGAGGCCAACTGAGTCGTTGGTCTTTGTGCCTTGGACTATTTGGAGGCTGGTAATTAAGGTCCTGTTGGGGGCCCCGGCGGGCTTTCATTCCCTCGCCTGACACACAATACTGAGATTAAGAGAACACTCGGTGGGTGTAGTGAGGACAGCTACATCCATAACAAATTGAAGTATGTACCTGGGGAATAAATTGAGCATTTTAAATAAAATAAAATAAAGAATACGCACCAGTGGCATTATACAAGACAATGTAGAAGTGCTCATCCGTTTCCGGTATGTTGTCGTCTTCAATGGCCACAGAGATGTTCTTCCTCCATTCCCCGACTTCAAACAGCAACACCGTGTCATTGCTGAGCAGGGTGAGATCGCCAGGCGACGCATCGCCGTATTCCACACGATAAGCCACCGTGCCGACGTAATCTGCTCGCCCGGCCCGCAGAACGCTCAAGTGGGCCACAGCGCCTTCCCCCAAACGCACAACTGCAGGTTCTTCAGGGTGGAAGAAGAATGTGTGGATCAATTTTAAGATTTCATGTTAATATGACAAGAAAATATTTACAGTGAACCTCTTACCAGAAAAATAAATGGGGTCATCATTTTTGCCAATCTGGAAAGTGGCTGTGAGTCTGTTTCCAAGCCTTGCACCACCACTCACGTTCACCAGACTGATTGTGAAGTTCTCCAAGCCTTCAGGGATCTAGAGCCACCAAAAATAAATTGAGTAATAAAAATCATATATTTATTCACTTCTGGAAGCCACGTGTATGATTTCAAGTTGACCTCATCAGGCAAAGATAGGAGAGTAAGGTTTTTCAAGGAGTCTCCCTCCTTGAACGTGATGTTTCCTCGGATGGGTCGAACGTCTCCAGATGCAGCTGGCTCCAGGGTCCATGAAACCGAGACTTCTCCAAAGAGACCCCTGCTCCTCTCCACAGAGTAGGTTGCTGCGAGATCAGATGCAGATATAGAGATGATTTATTTTGACAATGTTGGCCTATAAAGTTCATTCAAGAAAACGCTACCTTGGTATGTCTGATTGCCTTTGCTTTCACTGATGGCCTTTGTTGCCCCAGACGGCCCAAATTCGATGACCCCAAAGGGGTCGTCGTTCCCGCGCACCGTGACGTTGACCTCCCTGTGGTTTCCGAGGCGACTGGGAGGAGTGCTGTGGCTGCCGAGTACCACCGAGAAAGTCTCGTCCAGCTGAGTAAAGACAAAGTGCATTTATTGATCTTTCAAGTATTGCGACGATTTCAACAGAGAAGATGAGACATTTTATTCTTACTTCTGGCACGCCATCAGGCTTGGCCACCAGGGCCACCACCACCTCCCTCTCGCCCGGTTTGAACTCCAAGATCCCGGTGGCGCCGTAGAATTCGCTGTTGCCTGCGGGCATGACGACATATCGCACCAGCTGCTTCAGCAGCTGTCCCTGGGCTCTGACCACATGGAGCTCCACGGCCTCACCCTCCTGGAAACAACACGTGGCCACAGATGTGAGGTGACCAGCACGTTACGGAGGTTGACAGAATTATTCATCGGGGGGGTTTTTTGGGCTTACATTGATTAACCATGGACCTCTTGAAAATGGCGAGAACTCAAAGACTCCACCGGGGTCATCGTTCTCCACGATGACAAGGACTCTGGTGGTGAAGCCGGCTTTCAGGATTTGATTCTCGACATCACTCCTGGGACACAAAAATGAATCATTTTAAAAGTACAAATTCTTGTTTTAATTATTTAATTATTTTTTACTAATGATTGTTTTTATGATTAATTATTTTTATCATTTATTTTTTTCTTATTGTTTTGGAGAGTCATCAAAATTACTTGAGAAATAATTGAGTGAGCTTTTAAAAGGGAATGATCAAACTGTGCGTGTGCGTGTGTGAGAAAACCGTCGGCAAAACAAGAAGTCTAAATCCAAGACAAAAGAAGACATCACGAAGCATTCCAAACAACCAATCACAGCCAAGTCACTGCATGCATACAAAAGCGGCCATCTTAAAAAGGGCAAACAATCAAGCCAGGCACCAAGAGGATTCTCTGCTTGCTTCCCAACCACTCATCTCTTTTAGATCCCCTATTTTCACACCAGCAGAAAATCCCTAATGATCCTCATCCCCACGTTCAAGCAAAGACCCCAGCAATTCTCGAGTAGCCCCTTCGCTGGGAAACAAAGTTCTGATTCACGCCGGACAAAAGGCCCTGCTTCACTCCACTCTCCACTTACCCGAAGTACACGATAAAGCGTGCAGTCTCCACCCTGCGGAGACGAGGTGGGAGACAAGAGTGCTGGGCTTCTCATCAGAACATCCATTAACACCCCCAAATTCTCCCTTTCAATTTGGCATTAATTTATCAACGTTGTAAAGTTCATAGCGCAAGTTGGGCGCTTTATATATTTGCCTACCGCTCCAAGGTCAGCAGCAAAGTCTCATTGACTTCAGGTGTATCGTCAGCCATGACAGTGAGGTTGATGAAGGCATCGCTCTGGCCAGACATGAAGACAACAGAACCGTTGAGAGGTTCCAGATCTTCCGAGGTGACGTCCTCACGGTTGGCGCCGGTCGCTTTGAGACTCCAGAAAACCACAGCTTGACCGTCGGTGCCGTCACGTCGCAGCGGCAGGCTCACCTGTGAATCACGTAAAATCAGGAGTCCATTTTTTTGGGGGGGGATTGATATCTGAGGGTGAGATGTTACCGTGCTGGCGTTGTCGTCCTCTGGTTCATAAATCACAACTGTGCTGTTATTTGTAAATCCAATTTCCCCGTTGGCGATATCAGGGGTGACTGTCAGGGTGAGGTTGAGAGGTCCCCCAAACCTTGGACTTTTGGAAGGAATCCGGGGAGTGATGTCCACAAGGGCCAAGGCATTCATCTTGTAGGACAGAACACAACATAAAACATCATGTGTTTCCACATTTCAGTTTTTATGATTGATGAATTCGTTCCCATGGCAACAAACCCGACCGACACAAGTGCCGTTGCAAAACCACTCAAAAGAGACACTCAAACTTTCAAATGGCAGAAACGGGAAGAGGACATTACCTGGATGAAGAAATGAGCTCCATTCTGCAGAAAAGCATCGTTCCTGATCGGCAGTACGACGCGGGCCGTGCGTTCGCGGGAGAAGGCGACGCTCACAGTTGTGCTAACGTTTAGAACGTGGTCTCGCGCCAACGCTGGGTCTATCGGACCTGCGGGGATGTAGAGCGCTGTGAGAGTCAGGGAGACTCGACCCAGCATGCCGCCCTCCCGGAGGAAGTGGAGTGACAGGAAACGGCCTTCGGGTTGACTTTGGATGCTTTGCTTCTTTTCAGAATCGAAGCCGAATATCCCGTAGACGTCATCACTGTCTTGGATGTAAAACAACATCTGAGGGAAGATTGGACAAAAGGTCATCTGAATTAGTGTGGATTTTGATGCCAGCACAATTAAACTGGATATTTGACATCTATAGTCATCAATGGCAGTGAATGAGTTAACGTATCTTAAAATTTCGCCCTGGTTTCTATGGTGAGGTGAGGGTGAGCGAGGAAAGGCTGGAGAGCTTGAAAGTAGTAAATCTTAAAACAGATCTTTGAGCTAACTTTAGAGATGCTTCCTCTTTAATTAGCTTGACTCTAATTAGGGCCTATTTTTTTTCCCCTTGAACCCCACATGCCTGCTATATACTCATAATTGATTCATGGCTCGGAACAATGCATGTTTAGGACGGGGGGGAAAAAATTTGCCCTTGTTTAGTCAGGTGGCAAACAGATGCGGCACCTTCACGACTTAAAATGCTGATGTGTGTTCATGCACCACCAACGGGTTCCTTTGCATCTCATTCAAAGAGAGAAGAAGTTAAGATCTGCCGACATGATGGATGATGAAAATGGAGATCAGAAAAGTCATCAATCCACCCACGGAACCCCGCAGAGCAAAGTAGCTGGCAAAAAGGATTGGCTTTCAAAATGTGCCAAGAGCACCGAAGCTCAACACCTACACAAAAAGCCAAATGCACAACATCTGGCGGGGCATTTCCTGCCAAACAATTGTATGAATCTATCTTCACTGACCTCCATGGGTTCGTCCACCTCAGCATCTCCAGTCACGGAATGCGGCAGTAACTTTAGAACAAAAGCTTCCGCTTCTTCGGGGAGATCATCAGTTACGATATTTATCGGAATCACAGCGGTGACTTGGCCCGGGGCAAAGGTCACCGTGCCCGCCTCTGGTGCCAAGTCATCCGATACCGGCGAGAGGACGCTTGAGTTTCGACTAATGGACCAGTTGGCGGACACTTGGCCATAGCTACCTCCGTTTCTGACAATCACGATGCCCTCAAATCTGCAGGGAAATCAAAAAAGATTTCTTAGACTACGGTAAATTTGATATCAATTTTTATCTGGCGTGCAAAGTTTTCACCTCTGTATCGAGTCCTCGTCAATGCTGATTGGCCGAATGACGGCGCCGCTGCCGATTGACAAGACACCGTGAGGCTTATCGTTAGGCTCGATGGTCACGAGCACGGCAGTGGGTGACACGAGCACGGCATCTCCTTTAAGGCTCTCCTCCAGCAGGACCACTTGGAAGGACTCTGCGATTTCCGGCACCTCGTCATCTGTGATGTTAAACAGCAAGGTGCTCTCGTAGACGAATGGAGGGAAGGTGATGGTCCTGACCGGCTGCAGGTCAAGGAAGTCCTCATCGGCTGTGGCGCTGACCGGCCCTTTGCCACTTACAAGGAGATAATCCACAGAAACCTGGAGACATTCCAAAGGATCCTTCGATTCGATTCTTGCGTTCATACCTCAACGGACCAAAAATGGACCAAAAGCCAAAATACCGTACCTCGGTGTCAACAGAGCCGATAAGTGGGCCGTCCTCGCTCAGCTGACCCCGTGTCACATTCAGGGCGATGACTCCGGCGGACTCCGGAACGGCTACGATGGACTGCAAGAACCTCAGCGGGCTGTCGTTGCGTCGGATCCTCAGCTGAACGCTGCTGCCGTTGGGCCTGAGGAGAGCGCCACCTGCCACGCCCGTGAGCCTGACTGAAAAGACTTCGTCGTCTTCTGGAATCTGGAGCAAATAAAGAAATGCTCCATCAAGTATCCAATGGATGAGGTTCAACCAAGCGGTAAAAATGAGACTGTTGCTTGGTACCTGGTCATCCCGGACCAGGACGCCGAAGTGAACGACAGAATGTCCAACGGGAATTGTGATATTTCCTCTGTCTGGAGTGAGGTCCTCAAAGGCAGGATTGGGTCCCCCAAAGATCTGATATAGAAAAGTCAATATTCAAGCATTTTATTAAAAAACGGTTGAACGTGTTTATGTTCTGCAGAATGTTCTCAAACCTCAAAATTCACAGTCACTGTTCCATATGTCCCTTTTTCTCTGATCAGAGTGAGATGTACAAACTGGTTTCCTCCTCTCGGTTCATCAACTACGACCTCCTCAGTCTGTGACGGCAGAAACAGAGAAATCCTTATTTGATCGGGTTAGAATTAAAATTTCAATGAAATCTTTATTTTAATGTTGTCATTTTTTTCCCATTCCAATTCACATTGACAAAAGCTGAAAGAAAAAAAAAATACTTGGGAAAAATTCCAACTCATGTCAGTTGCAAGCTTGACAGGACCAGCCGGAGGTTCCCAAAATTCCACCGCTACCATGGAAACCAAATTCCCCAGCGCTGCAAGAACTTTGATGTGGATCCGACAAATCTGTTCATTCAACCGCGCCGTGAAATTTCCTTACCGAGTTGAAGGCGATGATTCCGAAGGCGTTATCGTTGGACAGGATGGTGATGGTTGCTCTGTTGGGCGTTCCCAGCGTCACACCGTTGGAGGAGCTCTGGAGAGCGCAAGTTAAACTAGGTCAGCACGGCTCCTCCATCAGCCCTGATGCTCACAGTGGCTTGACTTGGTTATTGTACTGAGACACCATGTTGAGAGGGCACAAAAACAGGAAGTGCCGGTCTCAACTCACTTCATTTGTCACTTTGCCTCTCTGCGGGATGCCTCTTCATTCTTGAGCGCAATCATTCCACACTAAGACCTGACAATCTGAAAATCTCCTTGTGTGCCTCGGAGCTAACAATAGATTTTTCTTGCCTTCACATTCTGTGGACTGTGAAAGAAGGATTTTTTTTTTCGGAAGCTAATTGCAATATAAAAGGAGACGTTGAATTGTATTCTGAAGCTTTTGGCTTACTGGTGTTTCATTAGCAGTGTGTGTGTGTGTGTGTTATGGTAAAATTGTAGTTTTGCACAACCTGGATTGGTCATAAGTACACAAACAACTATTTAGTTTTGAAAATGCCAGAGCGCTTATCTTAGGAATGCGACTCTCTTGATTTCTACTTTGACCCAACTCGCATTTATCCCCCAGACAGCCCCCCCCCCCCTCTAGTAAACTGATCGGGTGGCATTTGGCCAAAGCTTTGTCTTCACTGTGGTGTAAATAGAAGGCCTCATCTTTTCTTTCACTCTACCTGGAGGCTAAATATGCCCCGACGTCACAAAGATGATAAATGCCAGGCTTGTTTTGCAATCGGTAAATCGCAATTTGCCGATATCGCAATGAGACGTTCGTGACGGGTCTTCTTCCGTCGAGTCGACAATAAAACTCGACAACTAAATGCTAACTGCAACCATGGCGATAGCCTCAAGGTTTACGGCATCCTGCGGTCGTCATTCTCTTGAGAAACATTTACAATCTGGCACAGCAACAATTTTGTCACCTAACTGAACTAAGATATTGCCAGAAAAGTATTACCGTATTTTTCGGACGATAAGGCGCACCGGGACAGATATAAAGTACCGTATTTTTTAAAGTCTAAAATTTAGACCAAAAGGGGAAACTAAATAGGAAAGGATTTGAATTCAAGATGACAAGCTGAAACATTGACCTCCATACCCAAAATCAAATTAAAGCATTTTAAAGGCGCCTTATAGTCCGAGAAATCCTTCACCGGGTTTCACGAGCAGAGTGGACTACACAAAGTCCAGTCAAAGTCGGTTTCCTTTCACAGCATCGCCTTTCAAAAGAAGAAACTCAAAGGCCATGTACATTTCCCCCCCACCCCGTCCGACCCCCCCCTTGGTCAAGTCTTATGGAGGACACACATCAAAGAGCCTAAAAAGAGGGCTTACTGTGGTTGACGCCTCCACAGCCAATTGCTTAGTGGCTGCTGTGAAGGTTTCACAATTACGACAGTCAGACTTTGTAGATACAACCCAGAAGAAATTTGCCGTATTCATGAACTGGCAGGACGATTTTTATTTTATTTATTTTTTTGTACCTGCAGAGTGAGGTTGAACGTAAACGTTTCGTCAGCTTCCGGAAGGTCGTCGTCTTTGACTGCGATGAATATGGTCTTGCTGGATTCAGTGGAGAGCAGAAAGGCGGCAGCATTAACCGCCTCAAAATCGCCCGTGTCTACTCCCTCCAGCTGAAACAAACAAAGCGAGAAATGGAGGTTGATTGATCAGGGTGGATGTTGCTGAGTCTTCTCTTTCATTATTGCTGACATGAAACATTTTGTCAGGAGTTCATTTGAGAGAAATTGTTCAAACTTCTTCACCACATTCCACTGCACAACCCAGCTCGCCTTGTTAAACACCAACTGTGAGCATCTGACACACGGCCCCCGCGAGGAGCCCGTAAAGCCCAACCCCGACTGAGTTTTCTGAGGGGGGCTCCCGCTGGCATACACCATCTTTGATGCTGCCATCACTTTCTGCATTGATTAAAGTCATGACTGGCTAAAAATGCAACAGAAGATGCTGGACTGAGGGCTTATCGTCTTTGAACATGGACAGTTTGAACTAACAGTAATAAATAAATAAATAATTAATTAAATAAATAAATAAATAAATAAAATATACAGTAAATGAAATATATAATAAATAATATAATAAATAAATACATAAAAAATCAAATAAAATAGCACGGTCCACAAAGACCCACCAAAACTAAAGCCGTGACATTGACAGGGTCTCCCACTCTCTCCACGACCAGCCGGACCACAGCCGTGCTGCTTTCATTGACGACAAAGTCCGTCTGTCCCAAGAACCGCAGCGTCGCCGACTCGGATGTTGCGCCAGGGATGGACAGAGCCAAAAGCAATCCAGTCAAATGGAGGAAAGTGGTCATTCCTGTAACAAATGAAGAGCAAGTTCGAAATGGTAACTTTGCGGCTATCTGTGGCTAAATTTCTGGTTGGCTACGATAGCAACAACAGGTTGTGGAGAATAAAGCAGCCACATGTTTCAAAAGGCTGGGGCCAGATGGTCTCGGTGCTACAACAGGCTGGCAACATTCCAGAATTCAAGCAGCTGTTGTCCTCATGCTGTCATAACTGCAAAAGTACTTGATATTAACCGCATTTTTTTTTTTTTTATTTGGGACCACATAACTTCACCCTGCCGCGCCAAAGTAAATCTGACCAAATCAGTAGTTTGACTTATTCGGCACAATGTTTCTTGGCATGATTTGCTTGAGCAACATTCTCCTTTCTTCCCCTCTAATTATCTTCCCTACTCCCCCGTTTCCTACAATCTTCTTTACGTCTGCGCTCGTCTCTTCATGCTCTTAGAATAATCCTGAAACTGGATGGAGCTACTGAGACAGTTGTCATGGTTAACACAACAAAACAACCCAGCATGACAAATGGGGTGAAGCCAGCCGGCCAGCCAGCCAGCCAGCCAGCGCACTGTGGCCGCTGGCTTCGACCTCTTCGCCAGTCTCCTTTCACCGGTTTCATTCATAATCTGCGCAATGCCGCTTTGCCAAGGATATACTATAGCACTTTGAGATTTCTATTTTTATGGAATGTAAAGTGCGATAAATGTATGTAATTTATTATTATTATTATACTGTAAACATTCCCTTTTAGAAAATGCTTGTCAATTCAAAGGTTGAAAAAAAAAAAAAAAAGCAAAGGGCAGTTAGATGTCAGATGTCATGCTGTTCGTTCCATATTAAATAAGCAGAAAGCTTTCGGAAAGTTGGACTTTGAAAATAGTAATTTTATTTTATAATGTTCCATTACTGTCATATGGGTCCGAGCTACTTTCGTGAGGGTATAAATAATAAATATCATCGGTGTATATTTCACTCTAAAAACAATGATAACTTACAACTTTGATGAGCTTACCCATATGTTTATTTATTCATTGTATGTCTGGATGATTACGTTTGTGATTGTAATGCACGAAAAAAATGCCAGCAACGCAAAGATGAGTGGGGAACGCATCAAAAAAGGATTTAAAGCTGGTGGGTGGCGAGGCTTTGAGCTTAAGAGGAGAGAGGCGAGCCTTACCATACATACAAAGAGAGCTTGGATCTCGTAAATCCCGTAATTTAATTAAATTCCTGTGATTTCACTTTTAACACTGATTTGGCACAATATTCCTCACACATATAATTATTTATTCCATTTTGATTGCAATAAAGATCACTGTGAAAGTGCACAGTTGGGAAAGAGACAAATATATATATTATAGTATGGATTGATTGTTTAGATTTCTGATAAATGTCATAAATAAATATTGATTGTTGATGGCTTGGTCATAGTTAGTCAAAGAAATGTAATAAAACCAAACTCCTTAGCTTCATGCTCTTCATAATAACAACCACAGTTTGCTCTTCCTAAAAGCCACCACTGCAAAATAAAGAAAAATATCATAGATCATCTCCGATCGCACCGCAATGAACTGCTGGAACCCGAGCCACAAAAAAGAAGAGTGGTCCACTGACCAAGAATACCGACCGCATTCCCCTTCAAGGTACCTAATGGAGAGCAGATGCTGCCTGACTGGCACAAGTCTGTTTTACAATTAGCGGGGTATTTTTGTTTCGGGTGTTTTGTGATGTGCCAAGCTTGAGCCCAGGGGTTCCGGACTGACCACGGATGTGTCTATCAAGAAGACGGCAGCGTGGTGTGTTTGGCAGAGACCTCTGACACTCATCTAGTAGCTTCTGTTGTGATATCTAAGCTCACATATGCGTAAGGAGCTACGCGTTTAGCTGCCCTCAATGCCACAGACAGAACATGTATCCAAAAAAATTTCAAGGTTCTAGTGGAGACGCTCAAAGGGCGATTGGCCGGGGCACCCGAGAACTTTGAAATGCTTCACGGTCCACCACTAAAGCCAACGAAATGGATTGTGGGACCTGGCACTTAAGCTAGCCGAAGATACGTAACAGCCTAGCTAAAGCGAGTTTCCACTTTAAAATTGACTGAGATTGTGACCTCACTCATCTTCCTCTTTGTTATCTTTAATCTTGTCAAACATTACTTCCGGAAATACACATTAATGGTGTCTAATTGCCTTTTCATTTAAACGGATGCTAGCATGCTAGCATGTCATTTCTCACAGAGGAATTGGTATTTTCTAGAAAGGCCTTCCCAACAGGCTCGCTGATAAGCGAACATGCTGATAAAAAAAAAGCCTGCGGTGGCTTGACCCTGTAACCTACCAGCCCGGCACTGTTCCGAGCCCCGTTCACTGATCTACTAGATATCAGGCATGCTGAGGAGGTGTCCGGTTGCCGGGCAGCTCTGGGACACGCTGCGATGACGCCTCTTGGGTTTCGCCGGTACGTCGTAATCTTTCACATCAATTATTCAACGGCAGACTTTGTGGATGACTTTAGTTAAGCGTCATACCGCAAGATTCTCCACATCATACTTGCCTGACAAACAGCGAGGCTTCGCTTCTCTTATCTTTCAAAATCTTTCGTTTTTTCATTGACAGCAGAATCGGTTGTGACTGTAATTACATTGCGGATTTTGCCTTTCCCATAATTATTTCAGAGACTTCCAAGTATTTGAAGGTTTAGAAGTGGAAAGCGATACTTGTACTTCCCTTTTGGAAGAGGGTGTGTTGGACATCAGTCAGTAGAGTTTAATCAAGGGCTTTCCCGTGTGGCTTCTATACCATGAGATTGCCCTGGTCCTGAGACGCCCTTGCGGAACCGTTTCTGGTTTCACTGAACCACTAAACAGCAACACAAAGATGGAGCCACATATCAGTAAGTCGAGAAAGAAGAGTTCCAGGACTGGAGTCACCAGAGATATATTTCAAATCCACTGCAGCTCTGCCATCATGGCAAGCTTGATGTTGACCACATTTTCAAAAACAGTACCATTGATTACCCCCTTGAGCTTGTGAAAGAGGAGAAAAATCAGCCAAATCCAGGTCGTGGGGAGGTCAAGAACTCTTGGTCAGGAACTGTTGGATGCTCAGAGCCTCGAAATGAGTCACTTTTTTATTTATTGCTATAGTAATAAAAGGTCTTTCAATTATATTCAGCCAGTATTTTTTATTTAACTTTGGAGATGAGGCGACATAAAACATTAAGGCATCCAAACATTGGAAAATGGATGTTCCCTGAGGTCATGCTGCTGCAGTTTGTTGAAACAACCCAAGGCAGTAGCAAAATATGCCTTGCCAAAAGTCTATCTTTAAATAACAAACCAAAAAAATGTTAATGCCGTGTATTATTAGAGTGCAGCGTGTATTTCTGTCACTCGACTTCATTGGTGGCTGAAAAACCTTCTCTCCTTTGTTTATTGGTTTGTGTTAGCGATGCCACCGGGCCGGTGTGTGTCGGGCCCGACCTCAGAAAGCAGCCACAGGCCACGACCGGCATACTCACAAGCCCATAATTGCACTTTACATGTCGTTTTTCCTTTCTGGTATTTTTAGATCAGTCAATGTTTTCACCATACAGGGAAGAAATTAAGAGACGTAATAAATGAGTAGAGCTAGAACATACATTGTTAAATCCATTTGCGTTACACGCCACACTTATTTTAGAGCAGGGGTGTCAAACTTATTTTTGGCGCGGGCCACATCATAGTCAGTTGGCCTCAAAGGGACATTAAAATTGTCAACCCAAATAAATTGACGAAAAAAATATTTTAAATAATGAATGGTAATAAAAATTGCTAATATCTAATATTTTTCAAAAGTGAAAATAATTTGAAATTTTGGAATTGACATATGAATTCGATGCACAGTTTGTCTTCGCGTGATGTGGCGGGCCGTATCTGGCCCCCAGGCCTTGACTTTGACACCTGTGTTTTAGAAGGATCTACCCCAAAACAGATTTGTGTTTATTTTTAGATGCAAAAAATGAAAAGCCTGTGATTAATCCATCAAAAAGGAAGCGGTGCATTTGAGGATATAAAAATATCAAATGATGCGAGTCCGCTTCTTGATGGAATCTAAAAGAACAAAAACGCATGAGGTCAGCCCTCGGGCTATTGTCGGAAGACACTTCACACTGGCCTTTCTCTCTTTCGGGGGGGGGGGGGGGGTGCAAGAGCCTGTCAATCAAATGTGCATTTTACTGTGAAAAAAAAAACCCAGAGAGCGAGAGGGGCAAGTTTTCAAGAGGTATTGTCCATGCAGCTGTTTGCATGCTCCAAAGTTCCACCAAGTGCATCTCTCACATACCTCGAAATAAAAGCAAGAATGTTTTCCACTCCAATAAGAAAAGGAAGAGTGGAGGAAGCAGTTTCTAGTATTTTTGAGCGCGCTGGCTGACTGATTAGCTTGTATGACGCACGGTGATGGAAGCGGACAGAAAGACACTTTGAGGGGGATTAAACAAGGTTGTACAGACCAAAGGGCCAATTTGGGACGGCTATTACTCTGTTGCACGTTGGGTCCGGATGAAATGCTAATTGCGTTTCTAAAAGAGAGGGGACGGACTCGGAACAGAGGCTGCATTTTTTTTTTTTTTTTTTTTTTTTCCATCGAGGGCGAGCCCGACTTCACGTTTCACTGAGCAGCGCGCGATTTTAAGGAGCGCACTTTTGTTCTCGCATGCTACTTTGGAGGTTTTGCCGGCCGGGCATTATTGACATGGCCACAGTTCTCTTTTATTTTGTTTTTACTACTTTTTGGCAAGCAGACCTCCACTGGAGAAAAAGAGCCTTTTGGTTTTTTTCCCCCCTTCGTTGTTGTAAACAAGGACATGGCTGCACACACATTCATAGTACAGTAGGTGTCGAGGAGCTTTTTTTTTTTTTTTTTTTTTTTTCTCAAAAACGCCAAAGTGCCAGATGGCCGGCTGGTCATTCTCTCGCCTATTGGTCATAAAGGAGCAGTATTATCTACTCAAGCCAACCTGCCTTGCGGATTCTGGTCCAATCAATCACAAAATCATGAGAATAAAGAATCACAAAACGGCCGCGATAATAAATCACTGGCATCAAAACAAGCGTTCAGAACATTCATAAAGAGATCTTTAAGGATTCCAAAAACGCATCCATTCAAAGCACCCCGTTCTCATCCAGCACCCCTGCAGTGTTTTGCATAGATAAATGACCTCAATGTTGATTATCTTGAGATGTTTCTCTCACAAAGCAGGAATCTGCTATGGCAGGCATTAAGAAAAAAAAATCGTGGATGAATGCATGTTTGAAACAAATACAACCACTCAGTGTTCAAACGCCCCCGCCAACTTTTCAAATTCCTCTGCCAAGACTAAATATACAACAGGGAGCGACATCAAAGAATGAGAAAGGAGCTGCTGCTACATGTGCAACCCCCACTGCAGCCACACGCTGAAAAGACTCCATTTTATAAATTGCAACAAAAACAACAACTGCAAGCGAACCAAAAAAAGAAAAAATCCCATTATTTTCCAGCCAATCATTTGACGCACTTTTCAAGTATTAAATTATTGTGGAAACAGGTTCATGAGTAAAAAGCTGGAAGTCAACAAGTCGTGCGCTTAGTGAACTTTTATGAGGCTTTGTGAAATCATTGACAAAATTATAAAACCTATATGGATGGTTCTCTGGAAGTGTGACAAAAGAGCTGAAAAAAATATGACTTCAAGTGAATAAATAAATAAATAGATAAATAAAAATAAATAAATAAATTAGGTTCGCTCACCACTTAGTAATTCTAAAGCAGGTTGCTAGTCACGAGCCCCACCCCTGAGCTGCCATTTTCCAATCTATACAGACAATACAAATGCATTTTACCATCAAAAATGTATTTGACGATTTGTAAACATACAAGTGGTCATATGCAAAGGTTTGCTGCAGTAACCGTTCCAAACTCAACGGGAACCAAACGGGTTCGGTCGGGACCACCAAAGAGACCTCAGGATTGTTGGCCATCACTTTTGCTCCACCACTTCCCCGTCCCTCTGCTCCAAGGTCAGCAACCGCTGAAACATGTCTCCCATCAAGAAGCCTAAAAACCCATTTAAGCATTTACGGAAACATGGCATACAACGTTGCCATTATACACGACTTAACTATGATCTTGATTTATAATGTGTCTGTTGAGTCAATCTGAAATAAACTTTTACAGGGCGGTCCCGTTCACATTCAATCAGAAACACCAAAGAAACATTTTGGGTGCTGTCAGAGTGACGCTCATTACGAAATGTCGTCTGTTGAGCTTCCGCAGCCACGCCAAGACTTTTTGTGAACTGCAAATAGCCTGAGAACCAAAGTTCCTCTAAAAAGTTTATGAACTAAATTCTCACTGGACTGATACAAGTTGTCATAAAGTATGGCCCTGTCGTGTTCATTTTGCCACACGCTGGGAACGCCATCCCTCTCTCGTAGCCTGCGTTCATCCATCTCAGCCTGTCTCCTCTGTGCAACACTTGAGGCCTTCTCATCAATGAGCAGCCCCCACTAACAGCGCCGACCCCCTTTTGTGCCGCTCGGCCATTAGGGAGGCTGAGACAGAAGGAGGGCGAAGCAGGCAATAAAACAGTTTCCTCCCCGTGAATCACATTCGGGCCCTCACACGGGCCACTGAGGGACAGGGGGGGGGGGGGGGGGGGGGGGGGGGGGGGGGCTGACCCCTTCCAGGCAATGACATAAACACTGAGAGACAAAGGGCCCACGGCAAGAGAGGATCTCAGGGGTTGGAAAGTGTGCAGATTTCACCAAACAAAGGCCAGTGATGCTTTGAGATAAAACAATTGCTAGTCTAGGACGGTTGGCGTGGAACAGGTGTAAGAGCTGAATGAAGCTCCCTCCGTGCGAGACGGGATTAACCATGCTGAAGTAACAAAAGAGATTGGCGACAGAAGATGACATCATATCATGGCAATTACAAATGAGCTGGACTTTTGGTATTGATAGTAAATCCACCAGAATGCATTTTAGTTAATTCCCTTCACATGTGGGCCAAGATTACTCATAGCCCTTTAAGTTGGGAGGACTTTTTTTTTTTTTTTTTTTAATGAAAGAGCCCCACCAGTACTATGTGTGTGGGGATCCCTGTTTGATTTCGTGGGCAAGGAGGGAGGGCGGGGGGGGGGAGCCCACACAAAGAGTAGCAATCACACTGGAGATCCTGCATGTAACCATGGAAGCGTTTTGTCTCTGTCGTCAATGGGCTCGCCGGCCATTCATTTACTGATCGCGTTGAATCAATATTTAGGCCTTTCAGTGTTATTAGCTGCTACTGGGAGGAGACGCGATGACCGGGTGGGGGGGCGTTTGGCACACTGCGACATAAAATTAGCACCGCGTCACTTTTAATTGTGTTCCTATAGTGTCGTTGTCTTATAATGTGACTGCTCGATCTGTCTGGCTTGATTGAGGTGAGGAGTGACGGACTCTATGTTTTCCGCTCTATTCATTATTAACCACACTATAAAAAATACAAACTTGATATAGGTTTGGACATATTGAGCCCGGGCGAGATGAAGTGATAACTTTTCTTTTAGGAGGAAATAAAAGCAACTTACCTGCCCACTCCAAGTCCATGATTAATTAACGAGACGTCCTGACGCTTGAGGAAAACATGGATCAATACTCCTCCTTTCCTCTAATGGTGTTTAAAGGTCCGTTATCCCTTCCGATGCGGCGGTGGTGGGATCCAAGGTAGTAACGTGAGGTGGTACTCCATCTAAATAACGGGGACTGTGGCGAGTCAAAGTAATGGTTCTCCTCACGCTCGCTCCACCGGTGTGCTGCACACATGTGAGTGAAGCGCACCAGCTACGCACACGGGAGCGCGCACGATGACCCGGTCCAAAAGATTAGCGAGCTGTTGCGCGTGCACGTCCAGATCGTGTAGAAGTGGCTGAAGCTAATGAGACACGATGTTAAATTTAATCCCCCCACGGGTTCATCTGTTCAAATGTTTTTGGAGGCCAACAGCACCACCGTGCGAGGCAAACGCGCACTCGTCACTGTAGTTGTTACGATTAAACTTGGAAATTAGTAAATATATATGTAACCAGAGGGAACGGATGTCTTTGACACTGACGCATTTCACCCCACAAAATTGAGATTTTCTATTGAATTTGATATTCTTTGTCGTAAGGGGGTGTTCACAGCAACAGGCGGTTCAAACATTTGGGCGTAATTTGCATTTGACGTCCAAATAGTGGACATTTATTTAGAAACATTGACAAACTGAACATATTTTAAATTATTGACAGGTTTTTTTCTCAATCGATATCATTAAATGTAGGAGTCGGGGCATTTCGACAGTTGGTGGCAGTACAGGGCAAATAGACTTTTCTGCTTACTTCATATTCCACACATGTAAAATTAATTACACCCGGGTTTAGACTATAGTGGGGGTACACATTCAACATATTTTTTGCAAAGTAAATTTCGAATATATAGATATAGAATAAATAAAAAACCTGAGACGCGTCTCTGACGCTTTGAACGTCATGACGTCATGGTTTGTGTTGACGTGGCCGTGAGCGGCGGTAGCAGCGCAACAGTAGCTAGCATGTGTCGAAGGTATGCAAGGGAAAGGTGAGATTGAGGATTATCACTCGTAATCATGGATTTAACCGACTGATCGGTGTTCACGTATTCAGGTTAAAGTAACTGTTTACGTCCCTCAAATACGCCACTCTAAACTCGATTGCTGATCGATTAAATTGTGGTAACCTCGCAGCTTTGTCACGGTAGTAGACGCTTGTTAGCATTAGCTTAATCTCAATATGGTGTTTTAGTTTGCCTGAATTCTTGACATATGTGATCTTAAAGGTGTTTGCACCTTTATTGCAGGACTAACATTACAATCATTGTAAGTTATCGCATACAACCGCCGCATATTGAAGTTAAATAACTATAGTGATTAGCATTGGACATGTTGGTCTTATTGTACACATTGTGTGAATTGAAGCCACGATCTGTCATGTTTTTGTCAAATCCCACATGTCCTTGTTCGAACAAAAAGTTACGCAGTCTAATAAAACGTCCACGTCCTAGACACTGAGACCGATAATTGCGTGTTACGTAAGAAGAAAGGCCCATGAGATCGTACCTTTAAGCCTTTTGTCTTTGACGTGGCACATTATATAATTTCATTTATGTCATGTTGGAAATGTTTCATAGTAGTACTGACTGAGGTGTTAACTCTTAATTTATGCTTCCTTTCCCCATTGCAGTGAAAATGACTAGTCGAGGTCAGCACTATGGCTTCCAGTCGGCCACGGTGGTTCAACCCTCCAATGGAGGTCACGCCTACCTGTTTGGGACCACCGGTTCCGAGAATGAACAGTCCGAGGAGGATGGCGAGAGCTACGAGCTGCGGCCGCGTGGCAGGGAGAGGAATCGGAGGAGCACCTCCAAGGAGAGGATGGATGACATTGTCTACCTGACCAGAGACATCCAGGAGGGGGACACCCTGAACAGCATCGCCTTGCAATATCATTGCTCAGTAAGTTTGTGCTTACACTTGAATAAACATGCATTTACAAATCATTCTTTGTGATTACATTGAAATCAATATATCCCTAAAATTCTGCCATGACTGAAGTTTCACCGACTTGTACGTACACTTTTTTTGTAGTTTGCTTTTTGAACTAAGCAAGTCATTCACATCTTTTAAGGTCAATTCCACTCTTTCGGAAACACATCTTAACATTTGTTATGTCAAACTTGACATGAATAAATAGCTATAAAATATCCAAGTGAGTGTGGACAGCTGTAAGGACGACGCATCTGAATTCAATTGTGCTGTTGAGTTAAGTAGTTGTCCAATGGCTATCCAGCAATCAGTTCACTCACACAATCCTTATTTATTTTTTGCAAAGTCTTAGTCTACCAAATCATAATAAATGATTATCTAGTTGATCAATGGACCATGATGTGTCATGTGGCATAAGAACGTGACTGTAGTGCGTGTGCGTGTTTGAATCGCTATCATGCAAGTGGTTATAATTGGCTGACACCATCTCACGTGCCAACTCAATCGCACTAATCTGAACTGAGCAATGCTTAAAAAATCCAAACAGTGCACGTTGAGATGACATCACTGCGTCTATGGTGTATAACTCGATGTGCTTCCCGCATAACCACATACCACCTGCCTTATACAATCTCAACAGTACACCTCGAGCTGACGTCTCAAAATGATCAAGTCATAGCTAATAAAGTTATGCACTTCCCACATAACGACATTCCTGGCAGATGTTCGTCAAGTCATATCTGCTGTTAGGTTATTTTATTTTAACGAAGCAGATCTCACCGGAGCTCTTCTCTTGCTTTTAGGTGGCCGACTTAAAGCGCTCAAACAACCTCCTGACCGAGCAAGACTTTTTCGCCCTGCGATCTGTGAAGATCCCCGTCAAGCGCTTCAGCATGCTGACGGAAACTCACAACACTGGACCCCACAAACCCGCCTCTCCCGCCGAATCCCGACGCCCGACCCAGATCTCGGCCGGCACCGCCCTCCATATCGAGTCCTCTACGGACTCCTCCTCCACGGACAGCGTGGAAGGCTTTCTCATGGAAAAGGACAAGGACATTGAGCAACTAGTGAAATCCACGGGGCCGTCCAGGAGCGGCCTCAACGAGGTCGTGTCCTCGTTGACGCTCCAGATGAAGCCGGGGAAAACAGAGTACAAACTGACGGCAAAAAAGGACCCTTATTACGGAGCCGACTGGGGCATGAGGTGGTGGACGGCGGTGGTCATCATGCTGGTGGTCGGCATCATCACGCCCGTTTTCTACCTACTGTACTATGAAGTTCTAATGAAAGCTGAAGCGGGCCACCACGAGAGCGCCGCAGATGTTCAAGGCCACGTGCTTTACACACACGACCACGATCACGTTCACCTAGATCGAAGTCACGCTGGAGCCGGAGCCTCGCAAAATGCTGGAGACGTGCCTCACCAAGCCCCGCAAGGACTCAAATTAAACAGCGCACCGCGCGGAAAGACATGACCAAAGTGATTTTCACTATGACACAGTGCAATCTTGAGCGGGAAAGTCACTTTTATACGTTTATTAATTTAACTGACCTGGATTTAAACGTTTCCATGCTGCTGCCTTGTCGTCTTTTCAAGTACCGACAACCACGTACATTTCCGCGACACTGAAAAGTTTGAATTTAGCATCGACACCCAATTTCAAACAGTTCCCCGTTGTCTTAACGTGTGACAAGCTTTTGTCAGCCTACAGTTTAGCCAATGGCCAGGCCTCTTTTTGGTTACCTTGACGACCAGGGGCTAAGTCTGAGCCTTGCAACAACATTGGCTTTTATGTGTGGGAGCAGATCCCAGAGTGGAGCAAAAAAAGGGAGTGCCTGGAGAGACCATCAAAGTATTTTCATTCATAAATACAGATCTTCACCGCGTTTGTGAATGAACAGCTTCAATGAATTTTCCAATCGTACGTTTGTTCAATGCCGCATAATACATCAGTTGGCAAAAAATGATTATGGGAAATTTAGATTTAATTTCAGGACTATTAAGCCAATTGTACACTAATAGTATTAAAAAATCTTAAATTACCTTTCTAGATGTCTTCACCTTTAGATGGCTTGAAGAGTACTGCGTTAAAAAAAAAAAAAAAAAAGAAATTCCAAGTTGCACAAAGTTCCCACATTGAGGACATGTTTTTATTTTTTTTGTTTCAAGCCCTTTTACTTCACCACTTGTGTATATTATGGAAAAGCATTTTCTGTTGACAGTATGTGCCTTTCAACCTGTGTAAATGTGCTTACAGGCTGGAGAATAAAATAAATATATTTTCAAACATTGCCAGCGTGCATACACTTTGGCATTCCTTATTTACACTGCTCTTTAAATTATTATTTTTTCATAATTGTAAACAAAATTCTGGGATCCATAATGAAAAGTAAGGTGAGAGTCAATATGTTGCTTCACCATCCATATTGTCGTCACTGCCTGCGCCAAAGTCTTCGCCGTTGTCAAAATAGCTTTCGATGTAGTCATTGTCCTACAAAAGAAACAAATCTTCATTTATTGTTTTCTGACCAGAAGGAACATTTTGAAATAACTTACCTCAACTTCTTCTTCTTCGTATTCTTCTTCTTCAATGTCCTCACCATCTTCATTTTCGTTGTCCTTTGGTTTCTCCTCATCTGATTTGGCACCGTCATCTTTCTTTTCCAGCTCCTGATGTGGTGACAAAACCAGTTAACACCAAGCAACTTGTCATTTTAACCCCAAAAAAAATAAAACACGAGAAAGACTACTCACATCCAATTTGGTCAAGACCTCTGCTGCAGCTTTGCTGGATATCTTCACGCTTTTCTTTTTAGCAACTGTTAAATTTAACCAAGCTAAATTTCTTTTTCAAATCCTGGCCAAGTTACTACCTTTTATTTGAACTAGTCATTTGTACTGTCGTTTAAAAAAACTACCTGCTTTCACCCTGGTTTTCTTCTGGGGCATCAATTCCTTTGGGAAGATATTCCAATCTTAACATGAAGCATACAAATGATTAACATATATTGTCTTATTCCTGCCATAGGATATTAAAAAAATAAATAAACCTGGTGTCCATTCGTCGTCATTTATCAGTTTCTGCTTCAAGTACCTCTCAGTGTATTTCTCCACATCTATTTGGAGCAAACATGATAGGCTGAATTCTTGCCGCAGGCACATTTTTTCATAGTTGGCTCATATCTCTTTGAAATCAGGTTTCAAAAGCACTTACCCAACTTATTGGAATGAAACTTGATGTTGTGAGGCTTCCGTTGCATAGTTCCTCTCATCTCCTGTTTGAGAGCCAGCATGTAGTCCTCATCCTCGCCAACCTTCAGGGGGACTGGCTTGAAGTCTGTGGGCTACAAAGAGAATGCAATTCTTTCCATTTTAATGTTGAAGTCCACAATAAGTCCAGGGAGATTTTGGTCAGATCAATTCCTAATGATACTTTAGTGAGACTCGAAAAGATGGAAGTGTGTGTGCACGTGTAGGGAAGACTTACTGGAAAGAGTGGATGGGGCCCCACCCTGGCTTCTGGCATGTTGCCCCTGCCAATGCCCAGTGCGTCAATGTTGAAGGTGAACGCACCCACCCCACGACCCTTCCCCGCCATGGCTGTAAACCACCACTACACCTGCAACACACACATGGATGACGTCATCTTGCAACAAGAGCAAAAATGTTACATACTTACCAAAGGGGCGTTAAGTGTTGTCAGGATAACCCACAAGTATAAGATCTTTAATTTTGAGATATAGTTTGCGATACGCGTCCACTTTAAGTGTGTACTTATACACTTTTAGTCATTAAATTGACAACCGTAAGCTTTGCTAACACAGTAGCTGCCGGTGTCCGCATGTGCTCCACAAGCTTTATAAGTCTCCTCCCCATTGCGTAGCGTTACGTTATTTTTTTCAGCCAATAGGCGCCGGCGTGATTCTTCTTCTCTTCCGCATCTTCGTCCAATCACAGCGCTCTCGTCCTTCACGGGTGTGTCAGCGGCCGCGGCTTTAACGTCAATAAAAACATCTCACCTCTTCACTGAAGCTAGCAGCTTTCAAATCAAGGTGACAGCTCGATAGGTGCCTCATCCACGCGTGGAACGTGCATGAATTGGGATGTCCGCGACCGACTGGTACGCTCACAAGTCGCTCGGAGACGGTCTCTACTGGATCCAGGAACGGTTCTTCCAGTCGCCGAACCGGGCTAACATATGGCTGATACGAGGCTCCCACCAGGACCTGGTGATCGACACGGGACTCGGGCTGAGGAGCCTTCCGGATTACATCGATACCATGGGGCTGCTGGGCAAGGACCCTCAGCGGAAGAACCCGCTGCTGGCCATCGTCACCCACGCCCACTTCGACCACTCGGGCGGCCTGCATCAGTTCCAACAGGTGGGCGTCCACAGCGCTGAGGTGGAGGCGCTGGTCAACGGGGACAACTACGAGACGGTCACCTGGCTCCGTGACCATGAGATCACTGAACTTCCTAGTCCCGGCTGGAGGGCCAGGCAATATAGAGTCAAGGCCGTGCAGCCCACGCACATCTTGCAAGAAGGTAAGAGTGGCTCTCGAGCAGGGACTGGTGGATGCTATTTCTTCATCCTTTGGCACGACTGAGCTGGCTGGCGCCTCTTCCAGCAAATTTTGGGCGAGGAACACGCTAAACTGGTTGCCAGTCAATTTGCATTTCATTGTTCGATACGTCCACTTCGACAACCACACCTTCACATTCCCAGGAGCTATCAAAGTCTTCAAAAACCTGCCAAAAGTTTCCTTCATATCAACAATAAATGCCCTGGCAACTAAGAAATATAATGGAGCCATTATTATGGTTCCTACCCTTTCTTTAAAAGCGTTACGGTCGATGAAAATCCTATTACACGTCTAATAGATGCACTACGAAAGTACAGGAGTGTCTTCACTTCCTCTGGCAGAAAATAAACAGCATTCATTCCCGTGAAGGCTTTGTGTTCAGGTGCAAAGAGGCCAACCAAGATGGGTCATTTAGACCCACACACACACACACAGGCAGGTTCTGCTGTGTCAGAATACTGCAGTGCAGCTGGACCGATGTGTGTGTGTGTGTGTGTGTGTGTGTGTGTGCCAGTTGGACATCTCACCTCGTGACTTAACCATATAGCAGAGAAACAATCAATTTGGTCTCCTGTGTAGGTGACGTCATCAACCTGGGCGACAGGCAGCTGACGGTACTTCACATGCCAGGCCACTCCCGGGGCAGCATCTGCCTCCACGACGGCGACAACAAGCTGCTGTTCAGCGGCGACGTGGTGTACGACGGTTCCATGATCGACTGGCTGCCCTACAGTCAGGTCGGCGATTACATCAGCAGCTGCGAGCGCCTCATAGGCCTGGTGGACAGCGAACAGGTAACACATTTCAAAATGAACTTTGGACATCTAATGAAAAAATAGCTCCACCACACCATGGAGACTTCTCTTGAAACGCTTTGAAAATTCCCAAAACGATCAGGTGGATCAAGTCCTGCCGGGTCACTACAACACCTTCGGTGCCAAACGCCTCCACCGCATCGCCAGCTCGTACATCAGCAGAGCGGGAACGTGCAACGGGAAGCTGTACACTTGGGCCTGGAAGACGGCGTCCACCGTGGCGCTCGGGGTGACCCACCCGCGCCGCAGCTGCTGATTGGACGCACACATGCACAGAACATTCCTTCGATAATGGTTGCCAAACGTAGATGTTGCCATTGGATCACATGAATGAAACGAAATGATGCTCTGATGATTTCAATATGTTTTGCCTGGGGTTAATATACCGTAACTTGTTGTATGTTTTTTTTTTAATGTATGTATTGCACATGAGAAGTTTTAATAGCACAAGCACTGAGGTATTGAAGCAACGTCAAGATGGCCGTAGTACTTGTCTATGCATACAAGACACATCTGCTACCTCCCATGTTCGTAACAGTGCTTTATACTATTGAAGGCTCGGCTGAAAATAAAGCCTCCGACCTGTACTTTCTTTTTTGCCCCATTATTTACATACTTTTCATCTCCCCCAGTCGCTGTCGATTCAGGGTTAACTCGTTTGTAGAGGTCTAATGAAGAAAAATTGGTTGAATTAAACCAACTGAGAAAAATGAAATTTAAAATAATATACATTTCAGATGTCAGACATTTTTTTTTGGGGGGGGGATAAAGCTTTGCTAGTAGATAATATACAATACCAACAAGAAAAATGAAACTAAATCGATAAACCATTTTATTATTATTAATTTTCTATTCACACATTTCTCATGTCTCCTTTGATGGCGTACATGCAGAAACACAAAGGCTGCAAATCATCCACAACGATGGAACACAAAGATCGAGCAGGGAATCTTATTGGTGAATTTATACAAATTTAAGAACAGTAACAAATGCCGCTTACAAGCATTTGACAATTTTATTTTCAGTAAAAAGGGGAAAATGGATGTCTGAGCTGAACTGATAAAGAATGCTTCAATAACAATCAATTTAGAACGTGGCTCTAATCCCCCTTCAGCAAATAAACAGATTTCCTCATTTGAACCATTTGAAGCAATCACAGTAATGACCAGTGCACTTGAATTAAATTCGATTGAACAGTTTATGATAATCCAATCATCTCAAATTGTTGACATATAATTGCCAATTAATGAATAAAGGATCAAAATAGCAACGATACAACCTGGTGGAGTGACAGCAGATCATACTTGTGTGTGAATATTCTTAAATAACGACAGATCACAGTATTTGCAAGGGTGTCCAGACTTTTTCTTCCAAGGGCCGCATGCGGGAAAAATCCAACATGCTAAAACCAATCCAACCGTGTCGGTGAACACGATTAAGCGATTCTAAATCGCCTTTATATATTACTGTATTGTATACACATTTGGATTACACGAGAAATCTGCGCTAAAATGACCTTTGACAGAGGGTAGAAAGTGGATTAGCTGCTGTACCTGAATTATCTTTATCCTTGTAGTGTTATAAATAAACATTTTGCGGACATGTGATTGGTGGAAAACAAGGAATGAGAGATGAATCAACTTCTTCTGCTCTGCCACCAAGTTTAGAAAAAAAAGTGCAGTGGTGCCCTTCCCGAGGCAAACGTTAGTTTTAGTATATTGTTTGACGTGGGCCGAAAATGGCCCCTAGACCGTAGTTTGGACACCTTAGCTTTAAAGGCCTTCCACCACATGCTCACTTGCAATGAAAGCATACATACCGGACACCTTTGTTAGAAAAACACTTAATTTAGTCCCGACAAAACTGCGAGTGAATGAACAGAGGAGAAGCTTCCAGTTTCAAACGGGGAAAGGTCGACAGGTGCTCCCAAGCAGCGTGAGCCCAAATGTCTCAAAGTAGCTCCCATTGATTGTCACGAGTCTCACTTCCTCGGCTTGAGGTCACACCTGACTTTGGAGCCAGTTGCGGGGGTCCAGTCTGGCCCTGAGGTTCCTGAGGCTGCGTCTGGCCGGCGAAGGCCGCGAGAAGGCGGCGCACTCGGACGTCTCTGGGCTGTGTCCGCCCTCGCTGTTGCTGGAGCTGCTGCTGGAGGTGGAGCCGGACAGCGCCGTCTGCGCACTGCGCTGGGACAGCGGCGAGCGGGACGAAGGGGGAGGCCGGCAGGTGTAGTGGAAGGCGCCCCCTCCTGCGTAGCCCCTCCCCCGTAGCGTGCTGAGCTTGGCATCCAGCGAGAGCGTGCGCGGCCGGTGACGGGACGGGGACGACAGGGAGAAGCCCGGCGAGGGCTCGGGCCAGCCGTGGTGGCGGGAGCACGGGCTGGTGCTGCAGTGGCTGTCGCTGTCTGACGTCAGGCTGGCGTTGGAGGATAGCGGAGCCCGCGGGGGGCTGGTGGGGCTCCGGGTGAGGCGCTGGGGGTCCGCCAGGCGGGAGCTGCAAGGACGAGGGGGGCCGGCGCTTTTGGGGTGGTTCTCCTCAAAGAGGGACATCCAGGTGGGAGAGGTGCCCAGCTGGCTGCGCAGTGCCAACTCCTGCATCCTCCTGGCTAACATGTCCGACACGTTGCTGCCGAACTCGTCCGAAGACTCAATAACTGGAGAAGAGAGGCGAGGACGCCGTCATCGCTGAACTTATTTTTTTTACACCTTCTAAAAAAAGTTGACTTGAAGTGGACGACTTGCACCGGAAAATGAATTAATGTGACACTGCTGCTTTGGCTCGGTAGCATGTTGTGCTAATGGCTAATTCCGTGGTGACTATTTCTTCTTATTTTTGTTGGTGGAGCCATTTAATTGATTAAATAAATAAAAATAAAAACTTCTTGCTTGACTCTCTTTTTTTTCCCCCTTCATTTATGTCCTATTTTTTCCATTCCTCTGCATTTTTAAAATGACAAAATGGCTCATTTGACATGATCACACAGGCTCCTCCTACTCCTGCTACGTCACCTGTCGTTGTAATAGGATGAGAGAAGTGCACGAATCTCGGCGGACACAGCATTGTCTTGCAGCAGAAGACCCTCACAGGAGGGAGCGGCAAGGGGGGCTGCCGGCAGTATTTAGGAACAGCCAAGAGGGGGCGACGGGGAGACAGAAAAGGATGGGGAAGTGGGTGGAGTTTGGCCAATGAAAACATGTTGGAGGGTCAAAAGAAAAAGGTCAAGGAGACAAAGGGAGTGAAGAGCACACAGGGTCAAAAGGAGCAGAGAAAATAGGACAGCGTGAGTCACAGTGTCAAGTCGGAGTGCGAAACAGAAAAGCAGATTGTTAAATTGAAGAGATCAGACGCACTTCAGCAGACACGGCACTACTTCATTTGCGATTACATGCAAACGTCGTACCCATTTCGTGGTAAAGGGAGCCCTGCTTCGGCGTGACGGGGGTTGGTTTCCGTGGCGACGGCTGTTCAATTTTCATCAAGTCATCACAGCACTGCTTCCACTGACCTGTGTGGTGGAAATGGAGACAGGGTTTCTTTTTCTTGATTTTTCTCCACAAGGGCTTGCCCTTGAGAAGGACACCATGATTGTTACGGCACAGTTTAAAAATGAAATAATCAGAGGAAGTTCTCACTCATGTCGTAGAAGTGCTGCCAGAAGGCCTCCATCCACCTGTGCGTCTCCTCGCGACTGTCCGTGGTGAGAATGTGTGTGACGTCTTCGCCGCCGTACTGGTTGCTGATGCAAACGTTCTGAGCTTTGCCCTGAGCGTCCTTCTCTGACACGCGTATCCTCGTCTCCTGAAGGCATTGGGAGGGGAAAAAAAAAAACATGCACAAAATGACTCCCAATTTTCATCCAATTGCCCTTGAGGAATCCTTTTTCCAGATGCATTTAACAAAGCCACTAGATGGCAGTGTTGCGCCGTTAATTTCCTCCCCTTCTGACAAAAGGTGAACTTTGTTATGGCTCAGCTGTATTCAAAGACAAGAAGCGTCTGGCATGAGTCACAATGGAAATTCTGAGATGCCCCGCCCCTCAGACATCCACGTCACACATGATTACTATATTTATCACAAATACAAGAACTGATGATCGGTATGAGTCATGAAGACTGTCAACAGTGTTGAAATGAATAACGTATTTTTGGGGTCACGTATTGTAAAGGGACAATGTGATGTTTGGTTTCGGACCTTGCTGATGGCGATGGTGAAAGCCGGGTCCACGCCACCGTCCTGGACGTCTTCTTGTCGTTGGTAGCAGGAGAGGCTGGTTCCTTTCAAGACCGCGTAGACTTTGGTCCAACTGGGAGGGCCGCCACCCAACTGCTTTTATGACAAAAAAAAGGAACATGTTGACAGCACACAAATAAAAGAAATAAGTAAATAAAAATCCTTGGCCAAGGCAAAAAGACTTGTTGACCTCAACGAGGGAGGTGAAGCTCGGACTGAACAGCAAAGAAAATTGAAAAGCCGACACAAAGGAGTACCATTTTGCTTCCAACTTACCGACACTTTTAAAGGTCCGCTCATCATCTGCTGGGTCATACACTGAGGCTGGGCTGCAAGGCGGCAACACACGCTTCCATAGAGAGGCAGCCAGTACGAGCACTCTTCTACACACGGGCAGAAATGCACAGCGTTAAATTCCGCCCACAAACAATGCCGCCATTAAGACAAAACTGGAGGTGCAGAGGTGTAAAAGAGTGGCAGCTGCAGGTTCTGTGGCACCAATGAACATTTTACAGGACAGCTGAAGAGTAAAAACAACGGGCACCCTTGTTATCACTTCAGCTTTACACCATAGTCACCTCTCTGGAGCAGCCTATATTGCTGCGACCTTGACTATGGCGGTCTGTCAGGGAGTAGGGGAAGGACAGGGAGGGGAGGGGGGGAGTGATGCACAGCAAAATGATGAAGAGTGCAGCCGGGAAGCCAAACAAAAGCTTGACAAAAAGAAGAAAGAAATGACAGATGGCCAATTTGGCAGAGAGGAAAAGGAGAATGTCAGACCGACGGAGGCGGACACTAACCGTTGCCCGAGATGGTGAGGTCGTGCGTTCGGAAACTGTCCTGGGCGTGTGACAGCGACAGGGTGGTATGAGCCAGCAGGTGGTACTTGGGGCCCCTGTGGACAGATGATTCTGACATTTATTCAACTTTTATTTATTTATTTAATTTAATTTAATTTTCACCGAAGCATCTTAAACAATTCAACCATTCTTTCTTCCGTACACTGGTGGTGGAGTTAAGAATTTGTGATGGAAATGATTTGCAAACCGGACGGAAGCATTTATTGTAGGTTTGCCGCCACACTTACGGTACGGAAGGAACGGGCAGCAGAAGAGGCGAGGCCCCTCCATTGCTCACTGGGCTGCAGGGCCCAGGCTCCATGGCCGCCCTCAGTTTCTTGCCGGCCGAGCGACCTAAGGAGGAGCTCAGCTTGCTGGCTAGCTTCCTGGGCGTGCTCCCCGCGGAGAAGTCGTCTTCTGAGCAGCAGCTGTACAGCTCGACGCGCAGCTCGAAAGCAGGGCCGGCTTCACCGCTACGAGAGAAAAGACCATCGATCAGCTTGATTTGTCGGCTGCCGGCTCCGGTTAAGGGAAACTTACAATACAATGGTGTTGTCGAAGCAAATGTCCGTGAGCGTGCGGTCCACTATCACCATGTCCGTGTCGAAGATGTCTCCTCCTAACTGCAGCAGGCAAAACACTGCACAGCGATGGAGCTCTGCAAAGGAGACGAGCGCAGTTCATCAAGCACAATTAGTAGCATTTCTGTTATGGAAGCAGTTTTTCTCTGAAAGCCATCTTTCCGTAGCATGGCCCCTTAATGTGCCTGCGTCATTGTGCAGCCATTGCGCAACGGCGGCTCCTCACCTCCTTTGTTCTTGAAGTACTCGGTGTCTTTCCACATGAGAGGTATACGCAGATCTGTCATGATGACACACAAGGATTAGACGACAAACACGGTCATCGCCGCGTTCCGAGATGAACTACACGACACGACGGTGTGCTCATGTAAGACATAAGTCACTCATTGGCTTAATCAACAGCTCGAAAGAATCTAAGCGTGTGTCTCCCCCCGCCGTTATTATTGCCGTGCTCCCTGCCGTGATTTATGTCACCATGAGACAAGCGGCGCTCTCCGCTCGATAATCATTCGTTTGCTTTCCTCGCTGGCGATGTGATGGGCGGAGTGAGCGCGTCAGCACGCTCACCGCGCTCAATAAACGGCCAAGTATGCACTCGTGAAGAGTCGCTCTGGCGGAATCAAATTAAACTACACGTGATCAAGAATCTATTGTCCGTCCATCCAGGGGCTACTTCTCGGGCACCGTGATGCTTTATCAAACATCTCAACAGCAACTTGCCCGATATGGCCACTTTTCCTTTGCACGGCAGTCGGTCATCCATGGGCCCGGCGTCGGACGACCTCCGCGTGGCCTTCTGCATGACCTGCGCCTCCTTCATCTTCTGCAGCTCGGACATGTAGGCCATGATGCGGGTGCTGCACGTCTGCAGGCTCTTGGCCGCTTCCAAGGACTGGTCTCGCTGCGAGCAGGCGGCCAGCAGCTTGCAGGCCCCGTCGCGCATCCGGATCTCATGGTCGATTTTTTTCTGGATGTCGCTGTCCTACAGGGAAAGGGAAATAACAATATAATACAATACAATACAATATAATATAATATAACATAATGTACGTTTTTACTTCATACTACATGCCATTAGCTATTAAACTAAGGGTTAAAATAAACTAATCAATCAACTAGTCAATCACTGTGCAAGTGTGTGTTGCTAGTAAAAACGTTGAGGCTGTTTGGCACTTAGCATGGAGCCTACCCCCCCGCCCGTCGAGCAGCCACCTAGGTGCTAACGACAAAATGCCAACATGCACGTTGAAGAATGTCAAATCATCACCCTGTCTCGAAATGTATAAAGTTGCACTCGAAGCAGGTTTGTAAATAGCACGCGACGACTGAGTACTAAAATCTACCGAATCTATAATTGAAGTAAATTAAATATTTAACAGACATACAAAATGCGTGTTGCTTTACCCACAAGCTGGTGTGTGTAACCATCGCTGCTAAATTCTTAACGTGCACAAAAACACAACGCCACAAGCTGCTTTCGCCTAGCCTGAAATGAAATAATGAATCCAAAAAAATCCTTTTATAATGAACCCTGGGAATAAATTACACAATATGGCTTTCTCCTACAATGACCAAATGGACTCAAATGCAAAAACTTTTAAAAGTAGACAAAGAGGCAAGAAAATGTGACCTGGAAGTGACCTTGAGATGGAGTTGAAAAGAAATGGAGGAAAATTTGAATGAAACTAATGTGAGTGCAGTTGTTAACTCGGCTGTCATTTTGCTGCCTGCCTGCCTGCGTGCACGCTTGTTTACTTCAATGCTACATTAGCAAGCGCACACAATTAATCTCTTGCTTTTTCTCTCTCTGCGTGCTTGCCCTCCCTTGACTCCAACATTTATCATCCCTCCTCATCCTCTTCATGCCTTCAAATGAATTTTTCATTCTTTTCATTTCAGCGTTTGCTACTTCCCCTGCTCATTTTCTTCTCTGTAGCTCATCAGTTCCACTTGAGCATCCTCAAAACACCTACTCTCTACCTGCCAGTATGAATCCCGCTTGTTCTTCAGTGACGGGAGAGGGGCGAATGTTCTTGCTTAGACACAGTGAACTTTTAAATTGGCTCGCCGAGAGCAGCGCTGCATGACAGCGCACGCTTCCAAAAGGAGCAGTAAATCACAGAAAAAGATCAAAATATAGTCCCTGCAGGCAGAGAGGCCAAACCACTAAACACTGTCATTGCAACGTGCAATCGAGTATCAGGTAGAAGATGAAAACTGCATGTGACCAAATGTAAACACAAGTCTCTACAAACTTGAATTTGCAAACAATCTATGGCTACAAAGGTATTCTTTGTAAAGAAGTACTTTCATTTAGAACAGCAGATGGAGCACGGAAATTTTCATACCCATTTTTCCTAGCACAAGTTCTCACATTTAAGAAAGGTCCGATACTCAATCTTCAATTGTGGGAGTGATATTGTGCCAACACTGATATTTCGACATTCATTTGCACATTTCCCATAAATGTATCACTGCGTAAAAGTATTACATAAGAGAAGAAGAAGACATGAAAGAAAAACAACATTATCTGGTAGATAATGTTAAATGTCACGTAGCACATTAGATCCACTTCAACAAGCTAACGTGATCTACACCACCATTTCCAACATAAAGCAATTATGTATTGTTATTCTTATTATATATTGGCCATGTAGTAGCTGAAGAGATAATATAGCAAAGCCTAGCTCAGACTGTATCAGGATGAGTCCAGTTGGAGCAGGTTTAAGCGTGACCCGCGTGATGCAAACGTCCGGTATTTATAGAAGCTTAATTAGCGGGCTTTTCCTTGCGGGCGCCTCAGAATAGAAGACAAATAGCCAGGATCTCACACGAAGCCTTCGACCAAAACCAGCAACACCGCTTGATAGCAGATGATAATCATCTTCCTGGTCACATTGAATAGCAAGCAACCATTCTACTATTACAATTCAACTTTTAGCAAAATCTTTTGATGTTGCAGTTGATACCAGATGGTCACATGTTCAGCGACCCCCCCATCTGGTCATGTCGTCTTGGTGTGTTTGTGTTGTTCCGCACTAGTGTGTCTACTGGTGTGATCTTACGCACCAACACACAACATCTACGCAAATATACAAGTGTGGCTTGGGGATCTGACGCCCTCGCAGATGGCATGCAATGTTTTTTTTTTTACGATCGCGAGTAGGCTTTCCCGGTTGGATCCCTGACCCTTGAACTTTGACCTGTACGCCTTGACCGGACCAGACGGCTTAAATAAATGACACTCCATTGAAGTAACACTCTTTTCCCACGGTGGAAATAAACACGTCTGAGATACTTCCAATCCAAGAATGACCGAGGGGACTTTACAGAGCAGAGCAGAGCAGTATGCTGCTGGCTTTCAATCAGCCAGCCACAATTACGTGCCTCGCCTTCCTCTCCACCCTCTTCCTCTGACTTCCTGTTTGGCGAAGCCGAACATGAAGTACGAGCGGGACGACAGTGACACAGAACAGGAGAGAGCAACTCAGACAAACATCAGACATGATTCAATCGTATCTCCTACATTGTATAATTATTTGCCTGCCCCGTGGCTAAGCTTCTGACAAAATTCCAAAAGAGAGTTGCTTTTTCCAACGCTCATTGAGAAATCCTAATGCGAGCACCTGGCAGGCCATACTGTCTGGTGGCTGTGAGCTAATTCATCATTTAAGACACGCACACACGTGTCCAGCATGCCAACAGTGTCTGTGATGCGGCATTATAAGATGATTAACCGGCTTTTTTTACCAAAGTCAAAGAGAAAGTTGGAGAAGGCAGCATGTACTTGGATTTCTTTCACGCTTGCTGAGAATATCCACAGGTGGGAAGATACTTGAAACATTTTTTCTTCACACAGCCTCCCGCTGAGCTTGTCCAAGTGTGTTCTTTCTCAAACATATCAAATGGACCGCTGTGATTGACAGCTCTCGGTACAACAAGCTGGTTTGCACCACTGATGGAAATGTTGAAGGTCTCGCCTAGCGTCAGAGCGATTGCTGCCAAGAGGGGGCGCTGCAGCAAAAAAAAGGGGATGCTATAATGAGGATCAGCTTGTGGGGGGGCTACAAAGGGGGAAAAAATGGGGGCCGGTTGTCTTCCAAGCCCAACATTTGCCAAGCCATGCACATTTGAAGAGCGCTAATGAGCGGCCGCTTGCAAATCAACTCATTTAACTCCCCCTGCCAATTGACAATTTCAATTCACGCAAGTGCCAAGCATTTCGACGCTAATTACCTCGGATGCCCTAACTAGCATTTACAATCTAGCTACCTAGTTAGGCATAGTGCAACATACTGAAAATAAAATATCGCTGTTTAAAATTGTATACAATTGGGCTTTCCCAATCCAAAATGAAGTTCCAAGAATTGCAAGCCTAGCAAAATGGCAGGGACTCCACAATCCCACTGCACGCAAAACAATATTGAGACTTGTTGGATAGTACGAGCTACGGAAAAGCAGTCATTTATTCCAAGTCTCTTTTTCTAGCCAAAGGCCCCGGCAGTTTTGAAGCTGCTTTTATTGCGCTCCATAATTCATAACTGTTAGTACCGTTGCCTTATTTAGAATATACGGCCACATGTGTTCGGAAGCACATGTGCCCCCCCCCCCAAGTGAGAGCAGCTATGCAGACGCTTTTGTCTGGCAGGAAGGTGAACGGAGCCAAAGACGCGCCATAATGACAGAGCGGCATACCTTGCCAAGCTAGGCTCGTGTGTGCGTGTGTGTGTGTGTGTTTGACTCACTATCGACTTGCAATAGCCCTGGAGTCAAAGTAGGCAATTAGAATATTCATGAAGCCGGAGTTTGAAATGCACATCACTTGAGTGACCCTTTTAATAGGCGACTATTCAGGCTCTACTGTAAGCATGTGCATTTAAAAAAAAAAAAAAAAATACAGTTTTTGTCTCCTTGCCAAGAACCTTCGGGTAGAAGAAAATTGATTTTTTTCTTTTTTACAGATGATAAAGCTGAAGAGCATTATTGCAAAAGGATGGAGCGTTGACATCAATTAAAAGCAAAAAAATAAAAGGATGAATTATTGACACACGTGAATAACACGTGTAACCTGAGACAATTATCGAACCCTTTTTTCCACTCTCCGCCACTTAGGAGCCCAGAGCCTGCTCTGATTACTGATGCTCCAGATTCAGTCCGAACAATGCCATGTTGGCCTAATTGCTCCTACGGCAACACTTTGTAACATTTCTTCTCAAAATCAAGCATCACAGACGAGAGGTCAAAGGTGACATTCATGTGATACTAAACAGGTGAGGATACGAGTATATTAAAAAGCTGCAGTGCTAGATTTTGATCACGTGAGCAGCACGAGATTAAATTGGCCGGGCGTGACTCGGCACGCTTCTTGCGGCTCTGCGCATATCGCTAACACAAAGGTAATTCCGCTGAGCCAACAGGAGCCGTTGGTCAAATAGCTTGGTGTAGATAAGTGGCAGTTGAGCGTCTGCTTGCTCTGATAAACGAGATATCCAGTCAAACCGTGGTCGGTTCGGATCCGCTGCAGACAGATAACCAACCGCGCCGGTTTGTCGCTCCTGCGGCCGCCTCGTTATCGCTCCTCACCCAAAATGGAGTTCTGTCTTTTTTGCACGCGGTCAACTGGAGACATTTGCTTTAAGGCTAATGAGGAAAATCTGAAATCATACATTCAGTTTGCGTTATGGAAATAATGCTTCCTTTTTTTTAACAATTAAATAATTAACTCTAAAGACGAAATTATTTTCCTCTTAATTATTGTTTGAATAAAAGAAAGAAAGCGGAAGAGGAAGACAGAGGAGGCCGGGGGCTCCGCGTTAAACCCGTTCACATTCCTATAATTAAAAAAGAAAAAATCAACTCCAGCCTCGAGCAGCTGTAAACAAATGCTCCCAAAAAAAGATACAACAGTAAAAACAAGTTGTATATATTGATAGTAGAAAAAAAACTGCTTTCATGAACCAATAGAGTAAGGCAGTTTATCAATTTATTAATTTAGTCATTTATTATTATTTTTTTTGGGGGGGGGGGGGGGGTAGTTGCGCAACCTCTACATTAAATTCCAACACAGTGTTCCGCTTCTCCTTCAGAAATGTGCCAATGGAATAGTGTTGCCCGGCAACCCCTCACCTCTTCTCCAAGAATGGCTCGGGTTTTACAACAGGAGCTTTTACGTACTGTATATTAAAGAGAAAAGAAATGACCTCCACTGCATCCAGAAAAAATAAAAAAACTTGCATCCACGTGGTTACAGCAGGGGGAGGGACAAAGCTATTACACTCCAGATATTTATCTCCATAGCTATCTGAAGAGGAGGCTGAAGAGGCAGATCTACTGACAGCCAGTGCGTCTTCTCTGCAGTGAGCGGTTATTGATTGTAAGCGGATTCCATTCTGGCTCCTGCCGCGCTTGCAGAATTTGCAGACACAATGAAAAGCAGCGTCAGGAAGGCATTCAAATAAATTGCAGTAATGGCTTAATGCAATCAAGTGGCGCAGACCTCAAGTGTTGTCGCATCAAAAAGATGAGACGTTGTGGCACATGGGTGACCTTTTCACGGCTAATGAGCCAGCATGCTTGTGGTTGTAACAGTGCGAGGAACACACGCAGCTGCATTCCGGGAATAGAAAGAGCACATGTCAACCTCTGACAATTTATGGCTGATGCTGATGGACGTGGGCTTTAAAAACCGACAAGAGACGTTCGTGTTCTCAACTCTGAGCTCCCCGGTCGCCGACACCCACGTCACTCACCGGGTCAGGCCCCCAATTTTACAAACACAACGGGGATATTACAAATAAATTGCCAGATATTTGAGTCTTCTGATTTTAATCAGTGACAGACAAATGCTAATTAGAGGTGGTTGTGCAAAGCCACAAGTACACTCAGACATTTCAGAGGCCCCTTTAAGGAATTCACTTGACGCCTGTAAGTTCGAACGTTAGAAAATGGATTCCAACGTAACAAGCTTTTCCACAATTGTTTTTGTTCGGAAAATGCATGTTAAGCGGTGCATGTAAGCAAAACGACAGCGCTGGCCCATATGCTGTTCATGCGTCACTAGAAATGTACACGCAAAAAACAGCCTCAGATAAGTCATGTGTTGACTTATACTTAGACATGTAGGCTAACCAAAAGTATTCAAAGTATGCAAGCATGCAATTGGTGCACATTTGCAGCTACTGGCTTGGCACATGACATGGTATCATCATTTTAGCAAAAGTGAATCAACGAGTACCAATTTGGAAAGTGTAAAAATATTGCAATGAAACAACTTGTGTGAATTCACACATGGTGTGAAGAGGATGCACGCTTGAGTGTGGCAGCAGTGTCAAAATTGGCCGGGCGCCTAATTACCCACGCAACTAATGAGGAGGTTGACCCAAACGCGGCACGGGCAGTCCATGCAGCGTGTGACGTGGTCGATGACAAGTGACTGATATTTTCCACGCAGCTCAGTGGAACTCTTTGTCAAGGAGTAAGAAAGGCAAAAGCTTACCGCTTGGTTGTTCGTGTCGTTCATGGCGCTTTACGCAACAAACGTCCCGCGTGCACAGCGTGGAAATAACTCGGATGTCCTTTTTGTATAGAGCACAGCAGGGAAGGGAGGAATCTTAAGTGCTCATTAAAATCAAAATGTTAAAATCCGTCGCTGAACTCGTAAGTCGTTACGGATCCCCAAATTCCACGCACTCGCTCATTTGCGTAAAAAGGCGCTCCATCGTGCGGGGCTCCGTGTGGGTCGTCCTCTGCGGCGACATCGTGCTTGCGCAAGTCCCAACTGCTCCTCGGTTCCGTCCTGACTCCCCCCACTCTTTCTTTCTTTCCCCTCACACACATTCACACGCGCAAAAGCGGCAGCCGGAGTAATACAAGGGGGAGGATAAAGAGTGACCGACGGATGGACCAACCAAGAGGCTTTTCTTGGATGGGCGGGTGTGAGCACGTTGAGGAGTGACTTGTCATTTTCGCCCCTAACCCTCCCCGCTTCACAGATGCGTTCAGGGACAGCCAGAGTTCCTTAAAGGGCACACCAGGTGTTGGCAGCACTTGAAAAAGTGCCTGTCAGCGCAGCGCCTCTATTTTCCATTCATAAATTCATTGGCTCCTCTTACAACATGGGTGGTCAAATATGTCCCTCTATAATCTAAATGCATATAAGGGAGCAAAATAACAATTTACTGCCGACACCGCCTGGAAAAAAAGACGTCTGTTATATATTCCCCATTTTATTTTAAGCAGTGACTCAACTTTTTTGGGGAAGTATGACGTGTGCTCATTTCCACCATTCTCTGGATTGCTTTAAGTCAATGAAGGTTATTTTTGTTAGCTTTATGCTTAAAATGAGTCACTTGTGATTTTGTACAGTTTTGCACCCCCACCTTTTTTTTAGCTCATTACTGCCACAGATTGTCCATAGCAAGGAAGCCAATGTGATTTGATTATGGATTGTTTTTTTTACTAGGAACTGTCAGATGCTCAGACCATAGTCAGAAGGTGCGTTGTCATGGTTGTTCTGCCACGACTCTCGCTTCTTCTGGTGCACTGAACCACACGAATGGCGGAAAATCTCTGTAACTGTTGGTCAACTGACTCAGTTTGATTTGCACAGCAGTCCTAGAACTTTCCTGACAGACTCACAATCAATTAGATGTTAGCACGGTATTCCAACAAGAAGACAAGTTGCACAAATAATATCACCGCTGGTCTAATTGCTACATTGGCAATGCATGTAATTACTGACAGAGCCGTTAGTCATCCTTCAGGATAAAAATACAAACTGTCATCTATCATCCAGCCAGCGTTTGCTCACGGGCTGAACCATGCGAGCGTGCTGCCAAGTCGTTGTGCAACCATGCGCTTGGCCTTGTCAACTGCTGATGCACCATTTGTGGTGCAGTGTTAAGGGTAAAAAAACGCCATGGGAAATCTTTGAGTGTGGGAATAAACAGCATTTAAGAGAGGAATCGGCTGACTTTGAACTGACCTGGAGGAAATCCACACTGAATAAAAACTAATGGAGTATCTGAACTGTCACTTCCAAAAACATGGAGACCGTAGTCACACTCGTATGCCGCAAGAGGTTTTACTATAAAAGCCGCGCAGTGTTCAGAAACATCGAGGATTGCTGTGAGTTGTTTGTGTCGGAGCGGTGAAATAAGAGATGCAAGCAGATGACATGTAGGAGGGATGAGGATGGAGGAGGAGAGTACATCTCGGCCGTTTGATAACATATCTGTGCACAATGTTCTGGAAGAGTGCAGCAGTACATTATTTAATCATTGTTCTACCATCATGAAAAGCAAATTTGTATATTGTGTAAAGTTGTGTATATTGTTTTTAGTAGGATGGGGAAATCGCTAGCAGCAATATTGGTTAAGTAGTCTGCGTTTGAATCTTCCTCCAAACTCCAAAGGTCAAGTGCTATAGAAAATGGATGGAGCTAAGCTGCACTGTCTTTTGGGGTTCCGCAAGGTTCAATTTTAGGACCACTGCTTTTATTCTTTGCTGCTTCTGCATTCTATCTTGAGAAAGCGACGTTTTTTTCATTGTTCTGCTGCTAGTAGGATAATTAAGTCCAGCATTTTTTTCCCACCTCTCCATAAACAACTGATAAATAATTTGTAAAGTTGCAGTACAAATCAAAATCTTAATACCATATCCCCCTTCTGTTCAACCTATTAAAAAAATGATTCCTACTCCTACTACATTCCAACGAAAGCAGACTCAGCTACCGAGCCAGCAGGAATCTTTGTCACCACTTGACCCCTGACAAAAACCGCATGAAAAAATTGACAGTGTGCCTTCATCCTTATGAGTCAGACGACATACGGAACCCAAACAAGATGCGGCTTGATAACGTCGGACTTAGAGCTGTAAATATACTGCCGTTAATCGGATTAGGGTTTCATCAGCAGGTAGCTGCTCCGAGCGAGTGAGCTTCCTGAGAACAATTTACACTCACAGTTGAAGGCAGGTGTTGAGGAAGAAAGCATGCAGCACACAGTGGTGCTATATCTTCTCTTACAAGCATCTGGATGAGGAGGCGTGATGAATGAATGAACACCATACTCATTCACTGTCTTGACTAGCGCATTTTCCCAGGAGGTGAGGCAATTCCTTGACTCTCCACTCCACTCCACAGCCCCCCCCCCCCCCCCCCCCCCTCCTCTCCAAGTCCACTGCATTTCCTATTGAATCACAAACAAGAGAGCAGTGCTTCCTCTTAGCAACTGCTATACACCCTAATGGCCGATTTCTGAACACACAGCTAATCCCCTCTTTCACAGTTTTTTTTTTCCTCTCCCATTTCTGTGCATAGTGATAAAATCTTAATTCTAATCATGGCCCACAGACGTGACTATACTGTAAATAAGCTTAGCCAAATTCACATTTTCGGGTGCCCTCGGGTGCCTTTGTAGACAGAAAATGCTTTTTTTGTTTTGGTTTTCAGCAAGTCACCCTTCAGGGAAGAAATGTGGCAGTAAATAAAAAGAATTAGGTTTTGAGTCCACATTTAAAGAGGATACATAGATCAGCATTTAAAGTGTAGTTTTTGTGTGTGTGCAGCCATAATTGATGTTTATTTTAATTTGTTTTACAATATATATAGTGTGGCAAATGCAACTATTAATATAGATTAACACACTGAAATATATTTTATGTTTAAATGTATTTAAATGAGTTAATCATCTGATGATAAATACCTAAAAAAAACTGTACTGTATACATAATATACATTTTTAAAGCTGGTGTGGCTGCCCCCATCTGGACTAACGAGGGTATTGCAACACATGCACATTGATTCCTCATTGCTGCTTATGAACTGTTTGTTTTCTTTTCACAGTAAAATGATGGATTTCAAAACTCCACCTCTCCAAAAAAAATAACATTTCATGCCTTGTATAAAACACACCATGTGGCTACTGTGTAACCGTCATGATGTCTCGTGATAGAGGTCACTGCTTCTCTGTCTTAACCAATCAAATCGAGCCGAGCTCCTCCTCGTAACCAATGGACACACAGAGCCGACCGGATACCCAGATGGATTAACCTTTCCATCACCCAGTAATGACAGGATTATAACGCATACAGTGTCCCGGCATATGGTCACCTGTTGGCTTTCAGGTTGGAGGAGGATGCTGGTATGAGTCGAGGCTGCAAGGAGATGACAGAAGGCATAACGGGGTCACCGCGTTTAGATGTTACATGACATCACCCAGCTGGACCTCATCTTGCTGAATCGGGGAGGTTAAGCAATGCCTCTCAGCACCTCCAACCACAACAAGAGGCCCCTTTCAACATGTCTCCCTCGTTATTAAGCCAGAAGTACCCGGGCGGGACCCGCCTCCAAAATCTGGAATTCCCCCATAAAATGCTTGCCTGTGGCACTGAGGCATTTTTTGACAGCACAGTCATGTTGTTTACTTCACGCTAGCTGCAATGATAAGTCTGTTATAGATACTCGACGTTTGGATTGTTTCAATGCTTTTAACGTACAAAAATTAAAATCATTACCGGGTCTCCTGTGTTCTCATGAGGATTTTCTGTAATCTTTGAACTGCACCACAAAACTAAATTTGGGGTATCATTTTAATATAATTTTGAATATTTTTTATTATTATTATATATATTTATATTTACAATATTATTCATATATTTTTTTAAAAGACAGTTATTGTTTTAGCATATCAATGCAATGGTTAACCTATTTTAAATATTGAGAATGAAAAAATATTTGATATATTGCTCACTCCTACGTTAGAATGGCCAATCATTAAATGCATATAATAATCCTGCACTTGCAGTTATTTCTTAAGTTTTTAATTCCATGCTTACCAAGGTGGAAAATACTGTTGTGTGATTTTCTATCAATGCAAAGTAGTTACCATTAAATGACTTTAATTCAGTGTTTTTTTTTGTGTGTGTGTGGCCAGCTTTCCACTAATTGCATTGGATTACTTTCGCTACAAAATCCCACTTAATTATTACACAAAAAGACTCAAGTGGGACCAGCTTTTTCCTTATCCTCAACCAGAACAGAATGGTACCACATATGGTCATACAGCAGCAGTCCATATTCTGCACGTGCCAAACACACGCCCACATGCATGCACTTACGAAGTCTTGGCATGATGGTGACGCACAGCTTGCACGCATTGGCCTAATAAATAGAATTGCAACAGTGCCGCTGATGCTGGCTACTGCAGTGGAATGTGCACAATGGGAATATTTTGATTTAATAACTATTACCGTAAAGTATCATCGCTTTGTTTTGCGTTGCGGCCAAGGTTTTAAGCGTGTTGCTGGAAGAGATTGAAGCCAAAATAGAATGAACTCAACTCCCACACGGGTTGCATCGAACCAAATCAATAAAGGTAAATGTAGCAGGCAGCCTCAAGCACTGGGAAGATGTTCGCCCATAAGATGAAACTTACGAGCAGATTTTTGAATGGCGTGCTTCGACGAAGGAAGACGTGTTAAACGTCTGTTGTAAAACAACATATGGCTCTAAATCTTATTTAAGATCATTTGGATTATTTCCATGCATTTGCGGTTACTAAACCAAACTGTTGAAATAAAGTCTTGGCATGGAGGAGAGCAGAGAGGGAGGCTTAACAGAAGGTGACGCTGCAGGCTGAGTTTATATATATAAAAATAAAAAAAAAGGCCAGCCAAAAGTGAATTTAGACAGGCAGCCTGTGAGGGAGATGATCAAATGCTTTGACAAAAGAGAGCAGAGCATAGCTTGGAAGGTGCAAGTGTCACTTTTGTCTTCCAATAAGAGCACCTGTCGGTTCCCGCCGGGATATTTTCTCTCTGAGCTGTTGTTTTTCAAAGCAAGTTGGCTCCAGCCTCGCTTCCCGTTCACACAACAGAGCGCCTATTCACGCCGCCGCCGCCGCACCTCCTAATGGTGCCGCCGCCGGCCGGCGAGCTGGGGCGTGAACTCAAGTGTTGGGGGGTGCACGGGGTTCTGTGGTAAACCACAATGTTTGGAGTCAGTGGACCAGAGGTTGGTAGGAAGAGAAACTTACAACTTTTATTTGACTTGTTGTTCCAAGAACGCAAAGGGCGTGGGCACGATGTGATACAAAGCCGCCTTTCTCCTCAGCTCGTTTCTGGCACCAAGCATGTGGAACATAGTGCTTCCATACCAACTCCTATACGGCAAGATACGAGCACACGTTTGGAAAATAAACACGACCATGTCAAAGCGAAGCATGCAATGGATTTAAGAAGTCTACACACACCTAGTCAGATGCCAGGCTATTATAATATAATCCATAGGACAGCTCAAATGGACAAAAAAATATTGGAGGAGAGATATAAAATAAACAACTGAGATCATATGGTTGCAAAACTGTGCACACCCTCATAACTGGGGTTGTGGATTTGTTCATTAACTCAACTGGATAAAAAAAAAATTGTTTTCAAGAGGAGAGATAAAATAAACAACAGGGATCATATGGTTGCAAAAGTGTGCACACCCTGTGTTGATTTGTTCATTAACTCTCACTAACGGACCGACTCCTGAGTGAGTAGCAGAAAGTACCGGTTTGTTGCTCAAATATTGACTCACACACACGCACAAACACGGGCTCAGTTTAGGAGGAGGTGTTTGATGAAGAGCTTCATTGTAGAGGAATGTGTATTGGCTCAGACATGACTCTCTGCAACGTGTATCACCAGAGAGCAAGCGCTGTTAGCTTTAGCGCAAACATCCATGGTAGCTAAACAGACGTTAGCTAAGCTAACATGCTGTACAAACACACACGTAGTGTACTTACTCAAACTTTATTTGAACAACCTCCTGCAGAGATTGGAAACCACCTTGACATCTTCACAGCCACCTTCATTTTGATTCATTTGTTTATCGCATTCCAATTTCAGCGACCTTGCTGTAATTTAGTGAATGTTCCGCCTTATTTTATTTAATTTGAAATTCCCAAGGCACTCCTGAACAACGTCTTACCGAACGGACACAAGCCAGAAGACTCAGATGTTGCTCAAAATGAATTCTACACCAGGTGAGCCGGCGAAGCCGACGTGCTTTGTTTTCCGCTTCCACTACAAACAAGATTAACCTTTGCTGCCACTGGAAATTCATCAACAAGAGATTCATCAGTCTTTCCTGAGCGCATACTGCCCGCAGATGGGGATTAAACGCTGTCAACTTGACCTTTGGCCTTTCAGGACCTCACATTCACTAAGCATGTTGTCGGGGCACAGAAGCTTAGATCAAACTCCCAATGCAACCGAGAGAAAAGGACACACGGAGAGAATCTCGATGCTACTGGTTACATACATTGAGGAGAGCTAACGCCGACAGATATTTAAAGTCTGTCCAGAATTACCAGCTATCCGAGTTATGACCGCTGCTGCATTTAGCATACTGGGAGCGTGTGAGAAGTCAAACATGTGAGACTAGTTAGACACTCCCACCTAACCCTGCTCATCAGAGAGCAGGTCAGAGGTTCCCGTCCACCCTTGGGTCAGTCTTTTTCCATGACTGGATTTAAGTTTTACGATTATTTATACGACAAGCAAAATCGAATGACCCTGACCCCTCCACTTTCTCATCTTTTAATATTATTGGACGATTGACATTGTTTCTGGCACCATAAATGCCTCAGATGTTATCAAGACAGGTCTTTGGGTTTGCACAGTGTTTTTCTTAACTTGCTTTTGTGTCCTAGTTGATATGCTGCAGCCGCGTGGGGTCACTCCAACCCATGAGGTCAACACACGCATACACACACAAAGCAGGATTTGACTTCCCCAAACAATGGATGACTTGCAAAATGAAATGATCAGTGTGAATCCTGCTTTTATTACAGGAGCACACTTTCATGACCTTTTTCAAATCCAATGTCCTTATGTAACGCTGCCACTGCACACATCCAAGGTCAGTCGAGGTGCCAAAATTAGACAACGGGGCGAAAGTGGCCATCTAAGGCCGCCTGGCTTTTAATGAGAGGGCAAGGGGAGAATTAGTCAAGGTGAGAGCCGCATGGCAGGGGGAAGAAACCAGGCGGAAGTTAGATAAAAAACAAAATGTATTCTTGTGCATCCGGCCGTGGTGACAGGAAATGCTGTGTTTAAATCCATTCATGGCCAAGAGTTCAATGCTATCATGATGTCACTCCCAGTGGGAAAGAGTAATTACACAAGACCATTTCCTGCTTCCCATCAGCCGTCTCTTGCTTTTTTTTTGTGGGGAAGGGGGGTCCTGCATTTTGTGGACATCGGGGCCCCCTTGCACTTTCCACTCAGGAAGAAGCAATGAAGTGCGAGACTTGTGTGCAAAGAGGAAACAGCATAAAATGCCAAGAATGCAGTTATTCCTACTACGGACCTGTTAAAACGTGAAGAGTCGGTCGAGAAGACGGTGCGTGAAATAACAATGGCTGCTCGCGTGACTCCTGATTGTATGTCAGGAATCTCAGCACTGACATATACTTGTCTTCTTAAATTGGATGACAAGCACAGAAGGCGGAAAAAACAAATCAAAAGATGAAGATTAATTAACCAAGTGCTAACCACTCTTGATTGTGAACGGAAAACTTTTGAGCGAACGAATACCCATAAAAGCATATTTCCACTGACTGTCAAAAATTTGTCATGAATCGATGAATGGGTGTCAATTTCAATGTAAAAAAAAAAAAAAAAAATCAACACACGTACAATAATATTAAAGGGTTAAAAAAACACACCATACTTCTTTGTGAGTCATGAAATGACTCATGTGGCGTGAGGATGGATGAGGTGGGCGTAGATTCCAGGTATATACCACCTGAGGGAGAATCCCAAACGGCTTCCCGCTGTAATAAAGGCAACTTGTGATGATCCAAGCAGGAGATTTTATGGGAGCAAATAAAGCTCCACAAATTACAGTTAGACAGCAAACTGTACAGCTCGGGCTCACACAAAGAATCCCTGTCTCGTAAACCCACCCAGTCTAGGGGGGGCACGGGGGAGGGAGGGAGGGAGAGCAAACAAGCAAGCGAGTGAGGAAGATGGCAAAGTCGACAATGTGGAAATTGATACTTTTCTCCCAAATAGTGAAGAGACGGGAGATGATTGTTTTTCCACAATCATGTGATGCATTTCTACCCTCATCATTTCCAAACATCATCTTTACATTAATACCACTTTAATGTGAAAGCGAAACAAACGCGGGCTCTGTGTCAAGAACTAATAGGTTTATTAGTGACTGATCAACTTAGGCCAGACAGATCCCATGATCGGTAAATTGCCCCCGAGACAACGCATAACAAGCTCAGAAGACAGTGGTGCCTAAAGATACGAATGGAATTCATTCCTTGGCAATGATAAAAATGCTACTTTATAGTCCCATACTTAACTCATTTAAAAAAATAAAGTGATTTATTGTCGTACTTCTTCCTTCAATTGTATTGCTCCTTCTGGTGTGCATGCCGGGGCCACATGGGGGCAGTTTGAAGAAAGGCTGTATACTGCAGACTCAGCACTCTTAGCTTCTCAATGTGGCAGTGATATTTTTTCTCAGCGCATAAAAATGAAATGCTTACGGGTTTTCTTATATGGTATGTCTACAAGTGTTGCAGCACCGTTTGTGTTCAGATAGGCATAGCGTAATAGATGCTAATAGTTAGCCCGTGTGCCTAAGGAGTTTCTTATTCTGGGTTAGCTATCAGGTGTCAGTGTCTTTTTTGTGTCTTATTTGTTTCTTAATACAAACTGTCATTTGTTGTTTTCCCACATCAGAGCAAAAAAAATAAAAAATAGACACCTTAATTGGTTTCGTATCTTAAGGCACCACTGTATAAAAAAAAGAAAAAAACTCGGTCTGGTGTGCTTTTCAGGTCAGACTCAAGTCTCCTAAAAGATCAAAAAAACACTGTTGCACATCTGCACCACAGACTTGCTTTCAACAATCATGACCCCCCCCCCCCCAAAAAAAAAAAATCAAGCCAATGCCAACTGATAAGAAAGAAACCATTTAGCATCTTTTAAAAGAAGAGACAGAGATTGTTTGTTTGTGTACTCATGTTACTGGCAGCCTGGCATGACTCCTTCCTCTATCCCAACACAATGCGCAACACACACACACACAGTTGTGGACAGGCGCTCCCAGGGGACCCCCGTGAGGCCCCAAATGTGCAGCTGTGCACTGCGTGTGAACCCCGAGAGAATGGCTGGATGGCATGCGCAATGTTGCTCGCACTATAACGTGCGTGCACGCCAGCGTCAGCATGACTACACAACCCTTGCGCCGACTCGACAACACCAAGGCGCAGCTGCAGGCTCAACGGGCCACCAAAGGGGATGCACTGTACTCTGAAAATAGATTTCGGCTGTCATTGAGCTGGCTCATAAGCAAGCTGGGAGGTCAATAAAAACTCACACACACACACACAACTGTGATTCTTAACTCATGTGAATAAGAAGCCTACAAAAGACACATTAATGGGTGGTTGAGGAAAAGTGAAGTGTAGCTCACAGAGCTTGTTTATATTTGCTGTTGGGCTGAGACATTGGGGGGTAAAAAAAGTATTACAAGAGTTCGACACCACCACGGAAAATTATTCAGCATTTTGCATAAAAAATAATAAAATAAAAGTAATTACAAACAGCTTTTACATGTGCGAGAGCAATCTGATTTTAATTGATGTTTGATCTGTATTAATGTCTTGTTACCTAACTGCTTTTGAAGCAAATCATGCTACTAAATATCAGAAACAGCTGTCAGTGTGATGCAGTGCAGTTCCACACTATATTGCAATAATAAAAATATTGTTCCAACTAATATCTCTCAAATCGGACTGCAGAATAAGAAATACTAATATAAAAATGCCTTGCAATAACTTTTTACCTGCAAACTGAGAGCAATCTGCCGGATGTACATCATATTCAGGTCCTCCAATATCCACAGTTTTTCCTCCATGTTTGTCAGTTTATCAAGCGGCATCCTTTAGGTAGAAACAGATCCAGAAGTTTGTCTTTTTTCTTTTTTTTTTTTTTAAACCACCGAGATCGTGACGTCACATCATTGGAGTATCACTCTGACAGGTACCAGACCCAAGACAAATCCACAAAGACGGAGCACGCACGCGCGGGTTGACAGCAACCTGGTGCGTAAAAGCGATGCGTAAAAACTTGGAGAGGCTGATCCAAAGACGTCAACGGGGTGACGAGATGGTTAGAAAATCCCGCAACTCATCCGCGTGTTGTTCACCTCCTCCAAGTTTTGCACAATGATCCACCCAAGGCGCCCGTGGTCACCACCCAATCGGGAAAGAATGGCGCCTTTGAAAATGCATCTCTCTCCTCCTTTGTGCGCCACTGTCACGATTGTGAATGCGAGAGGGTGTCCTGGGCGAAGACAAGAGAACTCTTGACAAAAAGGCCATCGCCTCTGCGGGAGTGACCGGCACAACTGGCCCAGTGTGCGCCTTCCTCTCCTTGTAACCCCCACGCCCCCCCCCCCACCTCTCCCCTAAATTAACCCCTACGACGCGCCTGTCTGCAGATAGTCATGATTTAAAAAATAATTTAAAAGAAACACACAAACGGGGAAAAGTAAAGTGAGCGCACTGCAAATAATTGCTGTAGCAGCCCCCACGCCCTTTAAAACAAATAAACAGCAAAATCTATGTTTCACTCAAGCAGAGCGGGTGGGGAAGGCTTTGTTGTTATTAAAGAGGGAATTAAGTGGTGACAGCTGGCAGTAAACTCAAACATATATAACGTCAATGTAAATGGAGCATTGGAAAAGAAATTAAATTGAAAATTAAGTAAATACAATTAAAATATATATGCATGTTGAGTAAACTTGCCATGCAATACAAAACCTCTCAACCAATCAATCAACATTATTTATATGGATGCATGAAAAATATGATTTTATTATGAATTGCACATAAAATCTTTGCTAAATAAACTCAAAAAGTACTCCAACTTTAAATACAACAGAACTGTACTTAGTGATTAGTTTACTTTCCGATACAGGAAACTGTCTACTAGCACCCTCTGTTGGTGGAAATTTGACCCTGCACTGCAGTCAGTGACATTTTCAATATTAAGAATTAGGGGCACGTTTCATCCGATGTGACAAAGTGAAAAAGCGTGGGAGACTGAAAATATTGTCATGCTTGCTTACATGCAGCACATATTCATAGTTATAAGTATAATTTGACGCATACAGCTTGAAGCCTTTGTCCTTCATGGCAGCTGACGAGAAGGAATTTGCTTTAACGATACGACTCGCGTCCTTCAGTGTAATTTTTTTTTGTATCTCATGAGATTATTCTGATGAATGCGGTCATTTTGCTTGGAGACAAACTCAGCGGGAATAATTGCGCTGGCTGATTTGTTGCAACAGAATTCTCTTCTGCATGCCCTCAAAATGTCAGTTAAGATTGAGGAATATTAGAAGAACGTTTTTTTTTTTTTTAAACAACTGCACAGATGAATGTATATACAAGTTCAAAAGTTACATCAGTGGGTCACGAGCATTCCGCCAAGGTTCCATGCATATTTTACATGGCATCACCCCAGTGTTAAAGAGCGCTTCAATCATTTATCATAGCCTTTTAAATATTGATTTAATGTCACCTCAAGAGCTTTTGGCCATATCCAACATACACGGCCCTCCATCTGATCCGGTGTTCCACATTGCAAACACACTGAGGCGTCGCACGCACGTCAAGGAGTTGTTTTTGCAGGAAGAAATATGTCACCTCAAAGCCAAGGCCTGTTTCCTTTCTGGCCCGCAAAAAAAAAAAAAAAAATCTTCAAATCCACACCATGTGCCTTTCAACTGTTCAATTTACAGCTCCTGTCACAAATGCAAGCCGCAAAGAGAACCTGTGTGCCACAGCAGCCATGCAGATGGAGTGCTTTGGACGTGGGCGATACCGAGCATGTGCAAGCGAGCAGCAGGAGAAGCGGAATTGCATAATTGTCTGAAAATCCTTCATTAAAGCACACGTGTATCTACTCGGTGGTCACATGATGGTGGAACAGCCTTTCACTCATCATGACGGACCTTTAGATGACCTACCCAACGCACGACCGTACACTTTTACAGAGTCAGACAATAAAAACAAAAGGAGCTTTAAAAGCCTTTTGAGTGGTGAGGAGGCCGGTAGCAAAGCTGGGGTCATTTCCCCAAGGAAAGCCTCCGCCCTACTCAGTTTAAATCAACCCAGCTAATGTGTCACAGACATCAACATACACACACTAAGAGCAAGAGATTTATTGTTCTTGAGGTCGAAAGAGAAATAGTTGACTTGACCGGTACGAAGGACGGGATTTGGATGGAACGTGCCAAAGAATGTGCTGGAGAATGTTTTTTTTTTTTTTTTTTGGGGTGTGTGGAATTGGACCCCATTTAACAGCTTCCATTCTTCTGGGAAAACATTGAAGAAGATTTGGAAGTGCGTCTTTGGGATTTTCTTTTCAGGCATCCAGAATTTGTGGCTCTTTCTTACAATCTCTGGAGAGGGGAGAGGAGGGTCATCCTCGCAAAAAATTTGGAAGCATAGGATTGCAAAGTGGCAAGTGAAAGGCGAGGCTACCACGCAAGTTAATGTTAGCGCTTTTATTTTTAGCAGTGTGCGCTCACATGATATGCATGCTACAATGTCGGATCAGATAAACCGTTGAGTGACCCGCAGCGGTTTCAGTTACTCATGTAGAATCTACTCAGCAAACGGATCTGGACCAGTTCCGAGTTTGAGAGAGTTGTCACTATTAAATATTTTTAAAATCCCCAAATTATCTAATCGATTAATCGAATAATTTCATTTAGCATGATGTTTATTTGGTATTTTTTAGTGCTGAAAAATAACATACAAGAGATTAATGTTGTTCTGACCAAACGTTTTGAAACGGATTCAGATACTTGTGCAGTTATTATTTTCTGAAATAAATGCAACATTTTTCAAAAGTCTTGTTTTGATTCAACACCAAATCCAATCTGTTTGTTTTTATGAATGACTACAAAAAATAATGAATGATTAATGTCGAGAAGCTGACCTTAGAGGATTTGGACAATATTCTGGTAAAAATGGCTCACAAGAGCCTCACAGGTCTGAGGTTGGAGATTTGAATCGGAGCTACAACCTTCCCGTGTGGAGTTTGCATGTTCTCCCCGTCCCTGCGTGGAGATTACAAGATGTTTGTAGTAGCAGAACAAAAGAGCCCAAACTTAACAGGGCCCCTAATCACAATAAATACGGAATGCTGACTGTTATCTTGACCCGATTTGAAGACCAAACGTCGCCCACTCACTGATACACACATAAACTATTACCCTTGAATACACACAAAGGAGAAACACACCTAAACGCTGTGGGAAGTGGGAACCATCTGGAAGAATCAGGGCCTCTTTTGGCATTTCACACACTTCAACTTTACTCCCACTATACATGTGATATTTGTTTCTTCCAGCAAAGTCTGTTATTTTAAAGCGTGAAGCGTGTCTGAAAGGTAACACCCTTTGTCCTCCCAAAAAAAAAAAAAAAAAGATTGTAACAGGTTTTCAATTCCACAGCATAGTCACGGCAAACGCTGCTGGGTCACCGCTGGGCCCGGTGACAGCGGCGAGTGATGAGCCGTAAAAGCAGACGTATCATGGAGAGATCCCCCTGGAGGTCAGTCCTTGGTTATACCGCGTGAAAAAAAGACCTGCGCCGACGGCATGGTGGTCATAAGTCTGTCACCGTGACAACATAAATCTCATCCGCAGCCCACCTTGTTATTAGGTGTATGAGTTCCACTCTCTGATCTGGCTTCTAATTTACCATCACATGGAAAAGGAGGGCGAGTCATGTTGGAAATGATCCCAGACGCACAAATCATTCAAGAAGTCTGAATTCATCTAAAAAGGAATTCCATGTCAGCATAAGCAGGTTGGGGGCGGAATTTGGCTCTGGACAGATGCAGCGGTTCATTTATCTCCATTAAATTGCCGAGGCCCATCTGAGCAGTTTGATGTTGATTTGAGGGAAAGCATTCCATCAATGAGCTTTTTGGACTGCTTGGATTTTAGACTCATCAACATAAAAACTCCACCAAAGCTAGTCTTAACCTAAGAACTGTCAGGTATTTTCCATGTTGCCTTTGTTAAACCATAAAAAATATTCATGTTTATGGTTGCATGATGAAAACAAACTGGAGCCCCGTAAAAGTGCCAAAGAAGTTAAAGGAGGGCAAACCTTCCACTCTAGTGGCACTAAAATAGAGCAATGGCGCCCTCTGTTGGACATGACTAAAAAAACAACAACTTGTTCCTAATTTTGTCGGATAAGGTAATTTAAATAAATAAATAAATAAATAAATAAATAAATAAATAAATAAATACATGTTATACAAATATAACATCAATTTGAATCTTCATTTTAAGACATTTTGTGAGTTTGGAGGAACTCATTTGCTATTCCAATATAAAAAGTCTTTCCAGTAGGAGACATGGTCAAGTCATTGCTGAAAATGCTGATGCATGATATATTTGACACATCGGTGGCTGAATCCGCTTTGGTTGGAGCCATCCATCAGAGAAACCATCATGTGTAAAAGTCATTAAAACAGATCGCTTCCACATTACGCTGACAACGTTTTGTCCAATGTTGTCACGCGGAAACATGCTTTTCGCCTGTGGGTGATCATGTTGATGACACAGATAAACAAACTATAATGAACACATGATTTCCTTAGTGGACATAACAATTGCGGACACAGCAGGAACAGTGCGACCATAACGAGGCCAATGGACAAGCCAGTTAGCCACCGGGGTCCACTAAAGTGCACATTAAAGCTCTGGTGCCACAGCTGGGTCTTCTATGACCCATCTGTTCTCATGGAGTCCGGCCATTGCTCGACAACATCGTGACAGGGAAACCTTCATTTATTCTTTCCGCAACTGTAAATAAATATAGAAATACACATTTGGCCTTTTTGGGTGACACAATGTGGACGTGATTTTTCTAAAAGCCCAGTTGTTAAAATGCGTATTCATTTTGAGAGTCACCCCATAGAAAACAGCAGAACATTCCTCAGTGTTGTCCACAATTAGCGGCTGCATTCCTGCGTACAACGGAGAGGCTCTGACTCCATCTCCTTAGTCAAGTGGTTATTGATGAACAGAAGAAAAGCGCAGCAGGCTCTTTGTTCCAAGAGGGATGAAAGGGCAATGGCTGAAAAGGAAAGGTGTGTGGCAATGCTCCGTCATTTTCAGTCTGATGACAAGACTGCAGAGATGGCGACCGTTTTCTGTCAGCGTTAACCAACGCTTTGAGAAATCCAAGTAAGGTATCAGAAAGAAGGCTGACTTGAACAATTACTCACAGGGGGGCAAGCCATAAGTGTCAGACACTGTCAATGATATCCAGACTTGTGTGTGTGTGTGTGCGCGGGTGGGTTTCGTCTTTTTGTCAATGTTTAACAGAGCTGCTTTCAGTGTAGCCCACAAAGAAGATACCTTTGGCATGAGGCAACCGAGCTCTCGTTTTATAACTTGTTAGCGACGAGCCCTCGACAAGCTACAGTGAAGGTCACTTGGGGGTGGGGAGGCTGAAGCAAGAAAAAAGATAGAGGGATAAAACAAAAAAGACAGAACAGAGTCGTCTTCTCTGACAGCGAGGAGGTGAAGACAAAAGAGGACTTCCTAAGTGTTCGGGAAAGTGGGTTAGCGCTTCGGAAGGCATGATGGGAGGGAGGGGGGGATATTTAACTTGTAGCATCAGGGGACCTGAGGCTCAAAGCAGAAGATTGTCCCACATAATGCAAGCCTCCCAGGGATGGTACAGGTTGACAGGAAATGAATGTGGAAGGATGTGAATGATGAGCAGCCATAACATGGGGGGACGCCTGAGATCCAACACGAGAACTGGACCAAAAAAGTCTCCTTTTACAAAGACAATCATGTCGTCAAAGGTTACCCAACTCAACTTACCCCTATGAATCAAATGTTTTATTGCTCCAGGCTCTTGCAAGAGATTGTGTTCAACTCTGTCTTACTATATAGCGGGCACAGACAGTGCTGAATTCCTGGAGCATGACAGCCATTTCAAAGTCTTATTAACTTCACGGTGTCGGGTGAGTTTGATGATGCATAGACTGTTGCACAACCTGCACAGTACGCCACGGCGGCGCTTCATCACTGTCTGAATGCGAGAGTGAGCACGCGCGAGGCTGACACAAGCAACAGATGCAATGAATGACTAATCGGAGCTGGGATGGTAAAAGATGAAGATAGAGGAGCGTGTAGCAACAGATGGCTAAATGTGACTCACAGCTGCAACTATGCTGATGTGGGATGTTTCTTTCGATGGACATGCTAGTCTGTGTATGACTGGACTCGCAAAGAAACTAGACATAGCCATGTATGACCGTATTCACATGAAAACAAGTGTATGACTTACAACAGCGACAAGCATTGGCGGAGTTAGAGGGGGGCCCGTGAGGGCACAGTCCTCCCCAAATATGGTTGAATCCAGGCAAAAGATAATTGAATTTTCTTTTCAATTTTTATGGATGTTTTTCTCCAAGTTTTCTCCTCTTCTACATCTTCTAGATTTATTCCCCCCTTGTAAGCAGCCTTAAAGTTAGCCTTGCCCCCTCCAAAAGACAAGAATTCTAGCTCTATCATTAGTGACAAGGTCACTCATAAATCACAAGATGAAAACGTGATTAAACTAAAACAGATGCCGAGTGTGTATGCTTTTTTTGCGCCCCCGCAAACAAGTGAGCTAATTTTCAGTCAGTGTGTAAAGATGCAAATATAGATTGAAGGTGCGAGTGTCGCATTGCAACAAGGACATTACCACTGGTGTGTGAAATTCTTACAAATTGATCCATTATGCATCATAGTGACTATTTTTTTTTCCGTTGGAATTTGGCATTGAAGCAAATAAAATCTTTTGAATGAACGATGTTGTGTTTTGAAACAACCAATTCATTTCTATGCTTAGTAGGTTGGACATGGCTGATTTGTTCTCATGGCTTGAAGGAAGTGAAAAACCAGAAGATTAAATGTTTTTTTTTTCTTCCTTACATTTGTGGAAGCACTCATGCAGAGGCAGAGAAGAAATTATGGCCCCATGGCAATATACATGCAGAGCTTGTGTAATTTTATAAAAACATGTTAAACATTTGCTGGCCAGAGTGTCCCTCGGCGAGCTTCCAAGGATGCGACCGGTGGAATTTGGTTTTTGAATCTTACGAGTGTTTTTTTTTTTGGACACATCAACGCACTTCCTGAATTTGACCTGACTCCGGAAAATCTGGAAAGTGGCGCGTGTGTACTCTGGAGCACCTGTTTTGGTATTTTGTGTCGAAAGAAAGCGTTTGAGGCTACAGAGCAGCAGGGGACTTCATTGTTCAGCGGGTACACAGAGTTCCTTTCAGGCACTGAAAGAGTATTTTGTCATTCCTTGGACACCACTCTGGACTTCAACTGGCTCACACTCTAAGGTTCTGCTTTTATTTATTTATTTGCAGCAGAAGCGTTGCCATGGCAACATGTATATGACCTCTCAGCCTCCCTGTAAGTAAGCAAATTAGCATTAGCAAACTTAGTCCGCCAAGTTAGCTGAAAGAAACTGCTACCCAACTTGAGCCGCAATCGTCGGGGGATGTTCAGGGTGGAGGAAGCAGCGAAAACCCAAGCACTTGTAAAAGCTTTCATCGAAACACAACTGGCCAACTCAAAGCACTTTTAAGAGCGTTGTGGGCAGAAGGGCGCGCCGTCTCACACACAGACAGAGAAGCCACTTTCAGGCCGTGCAAACTCGGTGGTAACCGCACTGGAGTGGTCTGGTCGCTCTGTCGGTGAGCATCGCCGAGTTAAAAACATAACAAAGCATTAAAATAGAGTATATTCCATGTTCATTATTGGAATAAGTGTCTTGGGTGGCTTGAGCTGACACAGCAGATTTGAAGAGCATGAAAAAGGCCTTACAAGCGTTTCATTCAAACCAAAATAGACCCGCACACATACCCAGCAGCCAAATTAGACAATATTTGTGTCATTAACTTTGACAATGTCGGACTTTTAGCTCTATTTGCCTCCAGCCTGCAGCAAAATCGCTAAAAAAAAATAAAATAATTCAATGCTCACTGGCTGACTGTCACAGGCTCTTAACCATTTTGCTCCAATCACAGATATCATCAGTGAGTGAACATCAAGCGCATTTAAAGGTCAATTCTGCACGATTGAAGTTGAGTCCTAACAAGAGCTTTTCACTATAACCATAGAATTAAATTGCTGAGCAGTCTTTTTAAACCAACAATGGTTCAGCCTAAAGCGGCGTGCTGATAATACACCATCTCAAAAGCTTTCATTTAGACAAGGTGCATGCACAAATCAAATATCCTTTGACAGTTCACAATTCAGCACAATGTTTTCCCCAGAAGCTCATATAAAAGACTCAGACACTCGGGCGTCCAAATCTGTCTATAATCATGTGCATAACTTTCTATTGGGGCTGCCACAAAAGATCATCACATTGAATGCAGGGGCTCCACAGGGCAGTATGCTCAGCCCATTGCTGATTCCCAGTTTTCTGCTAACTAGTAACGGTAGGCTATATTAAATACACCCGTTGTGGTGAGTAAGTCATTTTGATCTCCTGCTTTTTGCAGCACAAACATATTGAAGTACATTACCCCTTGACTTTGATCACTCAGCAAAGCGTGAAAATCAGATCCTCATCCAATCTTGCTTTAGCAACTACAGCTCTCCCAGGAAGGGTGTCACATGTGACCTCTGCAGCACATACAGCATGACTTGTGACAGCAGATCAATAAACGATGGAGTGTGCATGACTTCAGGAGGTTAAAGGGTGCTTCCATGTGAGATGAATGCACACAGCCGATAAATAAGTCGAGCGTAGCCAAAACACACACAACGGTCAGAGACTCAGTGCTGGAAATAGAGGGACAGAATCGATACCTTATCCTTCCCCATTTTTCGGTATCGCACCATTAATATTCCATAAACTTCAATTTATAGTTCCGACCCCCAAACCACCCTTACACACACCATCTTATTATTATCAGCACCTCAATAACAAACCTCCAACACAGGGTGCTTCTTAAAAGCTTAGACACAGCAATCTACCGTATTTTCCGGACTATAAGTCGCTCCGGAGTATAAGTCGCACCAGCCATAAAATGCCCCAAAAAGTGAAATAAAACATATATAAGTCGCTCCGGAGTATAAGTCGCATTTTGGGGGCAATTTATTCGACAAAATCCCACACCAAAAACAGTCATGAACGAGCAACAACAGGCTAAACGATAGCAACAACAGGCTAAACGATAGGTATGCTAACGTGACAAACACAAACAAAGAGCTAAGAACGGGCCTGACGTAACATATAGAGTGATTAAGGACAACTATTGCATGAATAACATGTTTATAAATCCATCAGTGTCACTCCAATTCATTAAATAGCAACAACAGGCTAAACAATAGGTATGCTAACGTGACAAACTCAAACAAAGAGCTGAGAACGGGCCTGACGTAACATATAGAGTGATTAAGGACAACTATTACATGAATAACATGTTTATAAAACCATCGGTGTCACTCCAATTCATTAAATAGCAACAACAGGTTAAACGATAGGTATGCTAACGTGACAAACACAAACAAAGAGCTGAGAACGGGCCTGACGTAACATATAGAGTGATTAAGGACAACTATTACATGAATAACATGTTTATAAAACCATCGGTGTCACTCCAATTCATTAAATCCATCGATCGTTCTTTGTCAACAATGGGTGCGCACGGCTGAGGGCGCTTGCGCTTCAAAATATTCCACAGGCTCATATAACGATAGATAAACTATATTTTAAATAACTATAATACAAGCCAATAATATTATCAAACCATCCGTGCACTTTAATTCCATTAAATCCATCGATCAAATTCCTCGTCCTTTGTCAACATCGCCGCGCGTGCGCCCTGACGTCAGCCTCGTCTTTATTCCACAGATCTACTATATAACTATATTGTAGCGTTAACAAAGTACAAGGATCGACGTAGGTTTGGTAAACGGCTCTTTATTAAACAAAACAAACTTCCAAGCGTGTGGCGGCGTGGACTTCCAGACAGACCGGGCGTGCGTAATGGCCATGTCCGAGCCCCGCGCACCGTTCGCGGACAGCCACTCGGCCGAGCGTCGGCCCCCGACTCAGTAGAGACCGGGCGTGCGTAAAAGCCATAATAGTTTTTCAAACCTTCTATGTCACTCCAAATCCTTAATTCCTTCAAACTCTTTGTCCTCCGTGTCACTTAGAAATGATCACCGCTAATGATGGTAGTCCTTGTGTGGGCACGTTTGTATGTAAACAACCGGCGCGCCGCGCTACTGACGTCACTTGAAATAGTAATCCATTGGTACATCACGGTTCTCCAAACTTTCTTTCTGCTGCTCGATTACTGTTTTCAGCTGCATATTTTACAACTTGAAGTTTGTAACCTGCAAAATATGAGTTTCTTTTTGGTGCCATTTTTCTTAAGCCCACCCAGTTGATGAGTCACGGCCAACGGTAAAATTTAGAGCGCCCTCATCCAGTTTCGTCTGAAAATATAATTTTTTTTGGTTGTTTTATCAAATTCAAAGTCTGCTTTATCGTCGATATATTTTTTTATATACTAAGACACACAAAGAGATAGAAATTACATTTCCACTATCCCTCGGTGAGATAGTACACATATGCATACAAGCAACACAAAAAAAACCAAGAAGGCACTAACAATGAATAAATAAGAGTATTGAATAAATGATAAATAAACAAATAATAATAAATAATAATAATAAATATAAGAGGAGCAAAAATGGACCAAGTGTACATACAGCAGACAGTGGACTTGGATATGGTGCTTTAAAGTGTTAATTGCTTTATTTGATGTTTTCTCTATTTTTTATGTTTTGAATATGTTCAAGATAAAGAAATAAAAGCATGTGAAGTGATCAACTATACTAAAAATAACATGGGAAGTGGTCAACTATACTTGTAAGTGATGTCTTAATGATCAAGTAAAAATTTGTGAAAAAAAAAACATATATAAGTCGCTCCTGAGTATAAGTCGCCCCCCCACCCAAACTATGAAAAAAACCGCGACTTATAGTCCGGAAATTACGGTATATTTTTTGATGGATTCAGCAAATTGCGGCTCCTGATCGAAAAAAACACCTCCATTGAAACAGTAAAGATTTTTTTTTTTTTAGAAAAATCTGTTTGGGGATTACATTAGAAATCCTTCACTGCTCAAATACAGTAGCTAACACAAAGCAGATGTTGACAGGGTGCACCGGAAGTGGGATGTCTTCGCATCTGGTAATAAACAGCTGAGTTTTGACCCACTTCTCAAGTTTTTTTCTCCCCCATTAGCAAATGCCAGTGTTACTATCAAACATAGAAAACATGATTTAAGTTGTAATGGAAATTTGCAAAAATTGCCGTGGAAAGCTAGAAAGGAGTGTACCATTAAAAATTAAACCATAATTACTTCTGGTGCAGACAACCCAGCACAATTACATATATTACTAAACCGTTGAGGAATATTAAGCAGAAGTTGGGATATGAAATTACATTTTAGTTTTTTCCCATCCACAACTGGACACTCAAGTCTCTGTTGGGAAATTATCATGTTTTGCTTAAGGGGAGAAAATGTTAAATACTATAGTAGGGAAGAGTAGTGTAAATAGGAAAGGCAATTAAAATTTTTATTTGACGACAGTGCGGCTCTTGAGTGTAATTAAAGCAAAACAGCCACAAAGCAGAGCTAAATGTACTAGTGCGGACTTCAAAATGAGGTAAAAGAGTGTGCCAAATGAGTTAGTTCAACGCGAGTGACAGTTAAAGTTAAAGATGTAAATGGAGGAATATTATTTGCGTTTTGTTTCTTAGCAATGCTGCCTGTTCTCACAGAAATTTCGTAGGCCTCCATGTGTAATGTTATGCGCCTCAAAAATACATTTTTCTTATTAATGCTGACTTCTGTGGAGGCTGGGTTAAAGGAGCACTAATGGTAGTTGTAGAGGAAGAAATGAAAGAAGCTAGCAGCATATAAGTTATGGGATACTAAAATATATTTTCATTTGCCGAGCAGCTCTAGTGGTATGCAAAAGAATGACTGAATTAATCATTCAAACTATGCATATATGCATATAGAGTGTCTTTAAAAAAAAAATTGATCCAGTAAAATTCGCTAAGTACAGTTTAATTTCACCATTGGCAGGACACTTTAAGATGAAAGTGGCCTGGATGGGCACCCCCTTCTTTGAGTACAACTTTTATATAACTTTTGTGTATAATACAGACAATAAATATAAATTTAGAACGAAAACTACTGCCCTGTTTGTGATGAACACTTAGGCCCTCTACGTTACTGTATTTTAATATTGGTCGTTAAGGCGCTGCTTGGAGGTTGTAGCTTCTTAGAGTACAATTTTGACAACACAATAGCATAAAAGAATGACAGCAAACTGAATAAGAGTACGAAAAACAGTACAAAAGTTGAAAAAGAGCAAGAGAGGAGACATAAATAGAGTGTGCGTGTGCTGTGCCCCCCCATGACGTGTTGATGCTTTGCTTACCTGTGTTGTGTTCACGTACAGACTTTTTCTGTACTTCCCTCGCCGTATCTCCATTTCAAGAGCCGAGCCGCGAGCAACCGTGGCTCGGGTTGTTTGATTCCGACAAAACATACTTGCTGGCAACCTCGCCCCCGCGGGGAGAGTCCGTAAAGAGTTCAATCCGAAAACCCAACTCCGATCCAGGTGGCGTATCCAAACAAGGCTGTCAACACCGGGGAGACCCGCGTCGTACCGATAAAGCTTCTTTTTCAGAAGTGGAAATGGAAAGGACTCATCCTTTAAAGTTCCCCCTCTCGGAGAACTTTCACTAAATGTCGTGCAGACAGAGCCCGAGCCCAAAGTTTGCCCTGCCCCGTCCGTTCACACACACTTCCACCGGTAATGTGAGTGGCCTGCCCCCTTCACAACACAGTCACCACTGTTCAACTTCTCCAAAGAGAAAGTATACTTAAGGGGAGTTGAATAAATGGCAAATATTTTTTGCATGTAAAAGAATTGGAATGCTTGCGAGTAAAACAAAAAATCTTAAGTTGACACACCTGCACGACTTGGATCAAAACGTCCACATTTACGCGCATTTTTGCGTCAGTAACGAAACAAATGTATATTCAGGACATAGTCAAGACTCATTTTTTTAATAATTAAACTATAAACAGACAATTTACATGCAAAACACCATCTATTTACTATGTCAAAATGACAAGACAATATTTATAATGAATCGTTCTATCTATTTTTTAACTGTCATATGTGGCCTTTGTAGTAAAGACTCAAACAGTTTGAGTTGTGAGCATGGAATGTGTCGGGCCATCCTTGGCAACACCAGCTATTTACCGGACCTGCTGTGAGTGGAATTCACGGAGGTCAAAGTGTCACGGAGGATCAGCAGATGCCACATCCACATTGCAACGGAAACCTGCTGGGTAAATGAAAACCCCGCGGGAGGAATGCGTGCGTGCTTACCAATCTCACAATAGATCAGATCTATTTAATCATGTAGATTTACAAAGATGGACCACAAGGTTCTTTCTGGGGCATGTCAGCGCTCCTCAAGCTACATTTGTCCTTTTTGCAGCTTTCCCCTCTCAAAAGCAATTATTGCGTCAGGCGAAAATGGGATTCTAGGCCATTCCGTTAAAAGGTGGCCACATTGTGCCTTTGCTGGTACAATAACAAGTCATAGATACACGACGGGGAATCTTCCATCTGTGCCATCTCCGGCCTGTCTTTTGCAACATTGATGTGCTATGCTTTGGATTATGAGTTCAATTCCTTTACCATGGCCTCATCAATGTGATTCCTAATAATTAGAATTTCTTTATGCTTATTTTTGACAATTTGTCTACAGTTGGAATCAAAAGTCTACACACCCTTTTCTAAATAAACCAAGATAAATCACTTGTACAGACGACTTGTGTAACATTGGTGGTTAAAAGGAGCACTATGTTGAATATGTTATTTCTAAGCAGGATGTTTGTTGTTTGGTGCTTGTGTAAATAGCTCGAGGCGGTGCATCTCATGCTGCAATGTGATCTTACTGGAAGATGTGTGTGTTGCTCCCAGACTGCGCGTGATTATGTTTACAGGTCTCATGCCGCTGTGGTCAGTAGGGGGTAGACAGACATCGGGGGCTCGAGGTTTGCTTTCTCCGAGCGGGCCCACCCGCCTTTCGGGGAGGGGGCTCCGTGCAAGCCCTTCGGGCAGCTCAGCCTCACGCAAGCAATGTGCTTATGTGTGTGCTTTGTCATGGCACATTTCAAAACCATCTGGAAGGAAAAGATAGGTTAGCTTTTATCTGCATCTTTTTTTTTTTTTTTTTTTTTTGCAAATCCCCCAATTTTGCTGGGAACTGCTCCGTTTTCATCTCCTCTCGTATTTTTGCCCACTCGCAGAAAAAACAAACATGGCAGCTAGTCAACACTGATGGCATCAACAAAGGAACTGCTGATCATGGAAGAAAAAAAATGACAGAGCAGCTGGAGGATGATCACATGGCAAACAAAAAAAAAAAAGGAATGAGACAAGCATATATAGGGAGACTCCCAAATTTCCACAAAAGACAATTTCACCCATCTTTCTCACACTTGTATGTATTCTAAACGTGCTGTAAGCAAACGTCATCTCACCAGCATGGGAAATATCTTTTTTATTTTGCTTCCTTTTCAGTGAACCAAAGCATTGAGGACCCAGAGGAATGACTGTGGCTACGGAGTCTACAATCATGCGGTCGTCTATATTCTAAATATAAAAAGGGAATAGTTACGGCGCTTTCACGGCTCTTTTTACAGTAGGAACCATTTTTAGGACGTCAGATCAAGGGAAACGTGAAATTATAACAAATCGCACCGAAGACGAGCGGAAATCCATTAGGTCGACGTGACATTTGCTTTCATTCCACTCATCTTCCAAATGTATAATCTAGAAACGTAACATCCTATATTTCCTCTACCCATCTATTTTCAATTTCTCTCTCTAGTAAATCACTTCCATGCCAGCATTAACGTCCTGAGGGTTTGCAGGATTGCATTCATTGATGTGTCTCCACACTGTAATCATGTGGGCCATATGTTCCTGCATAGCTCTTGATCCAGGGTGTAAAAGTGACAGATGCAGTGCTGGGTTTTTTTTCCTGGATCAGAGGTAGCTCAACTTTAATGCATGGGAAATAAATAAATATTGGGATGAGGCTCAGGGATGGATACAAACTTATTGTGAGAAGAATCTTGAATTAATTTCTCTCCCATCTTCTGCATGCCGGACTCCTTTAGACGAGTCTGACTTCTGCTGGCCAACACGTGCCATTACAAGTTGAAGTCAATTAACCTGCTTGCAAGTCACCAGACATTTCATTAGGTAGACCAGAATCATCTAATGAGAACAATTCGTCATCTTTAGGAAGGCAGATTGTGGTGGGTTTTGAATTCCGCTGACAATTATTGAGGCAGTTGCTGAGTGTTCATTTCATATCTTTTATTAAATCTATTTACAGAGAATACAAAACTGTCGTCCCTTGGTTGAACATTCACTAACAAGTACAACGGCCACTTTTTGTTTTTCACTTCGGGTGCGGTTTGGTCCATTTGGCAGCTTCGTTGCGACCTTGTTTCAAACCCTAGGAAAAAAAAAAGTACAATTTGATCAAATGAAATCCCAGCAGAAAATAAATTTAGAACAGACCGGATACGCTGTTGTCCAAGAAACAATCCATACCATATAGTAGCCTGTGTGGTATCCACTCATGTACCAGGAGATGAGCATGCTGCCCATAGCCTCGTCATCTCCCATTTCGGGACTCATGGGAGGAGGAGGAGGGATCATCTGAAAGCAAGCAAAGCCAAAGCAACGCAAGAACCTCAATACTAGACTTAATTCACAAAGAGTACGTGTTCGTAATTGTCATGAAACTCACCGGTGGGCCGAATTGCATCATGGGATGCCAGGGAGGAGGTGCTTGCCCGTGTTTACCGACATGCCTTTTTCCACCCTGGGAGGGGTAAAAAAAAAAGTCACCATATTTAGTAAACATTTTATTAGGTAGAACACCCGCACATACATGGAGTACACAAACTTTACATGGCAATACCTGTCTGAATGGTGGCATGGGAGGCGGGCATGGAGGAGGGAATCCAGGAGCCCACATAGGGGGAGGAACCTTGTGGAAGTTGGCCTTTTGGCTTTTACTGTGTAGATGTTTGTGCTGCTTGTGCTGGTTTGGTTCAGTTGACCTGTCACTCCCCTCTGTGGAAGATTCTGCCTCCTGCGTCTAAATTGTGAGGAAAATACAATGTTTACTGCCCTATTTTTGAAAAGCAGGGCACGTCACCCGGCAGTTGAGACTAATTGCAGCATTTTCTGTCTTGGGCAATCAAAGTCTGCAAAGGCGTGAAGCTCAGATGCGTCTGGAAGACTGTGAAGGTTTCTTTTTTCATTGTGTCAAAGTAGTTAGGCTGAGAACTTTTTGTGCCCAAGATAGAGGTGCAAAATAAACCATATGCTACCGTGGTTTTGGGTTCTTCGTCATCCTCAGAGATCTCTGAAAGCAAGTCTGCGAGGTTCTGCTCTTCTTCATTGCCATAGTTCGTGTAGACAACTACGCATGTGCCCCTCTCCTTGTCGACGGAGGAGATGGTAGCCGAGTACAGTTGACTGTCTTCTGACCAGTAAGCGCAGCAAGAATCGCCAACTTGCCACTGGGACCAAATGATTATATATTAAGGAAATGTCATTTACTTTATCTTAACCACACACAAGAAATTTGCATACATCCTCACCTCTTTATCTGGCAATGCATTGGTTCTTTTCCTACTGTTCTTATTTTTGTTATTCTTTCGCTTCTTGCCCGGTGGGATCTTGACTGAAGCTTGCGGCTCGTCTTCCCTTTTAAGGGCAGTCTAGCACGACAACAGCATATCTGTGAGTCACTGACACAAAAAGTAAAAAAAAAAAGTTCATTTTTGTTACCTTAAATGACGCTACAGCCTTATCATAGGCTTTTATCAAGGCGGTGTCATCCCAAATATCGGAGTCATCACTCTAGAAAAGAGAAAATATTACTTGAGCTGAATCTGGGTATCTCATATCTTGATTTTGGATTTGTACGCAATTTAAATGACGACAGCATGATGGTTTGTTAGCTTACCAAGCTAGCTCTAGCTCCAATCATACTTTAGCATTGCATTGCCCGATGTGTCGTTTATAATATTATAATTTTATTACTTAACGCCGTGACTCACCTGCCCCGTACCCCGCACGAATAGCTCACCCTGGCATCCATTCGCCATAAAAAAAAACGGGATAAATTCACAGCTCAGAGTTAAACAGCTAACGAGCTACACGCGTCGAGCAGATGACGTCAGTCGCACATGGTGTCGTATATATCATGCGACGCTGAGGGTTGGCGTGGCAACGCTTGGTTGTTTGGATGTCCTAGCAAAGCTCTGCATGCACATCAGACCACGTTTGGGGCTGTATTTTGTCGTAATTTTACCATGATCGAGTCATCTCTTCGCTCTTTAGGAGCGAAAGTTGTTGTAGCTGCTTCCAACGATGAGAACCACCCGCCGGAAAATATTATTGACGGGTAAGGGTCTCCTGTTTGTTTTTATTTTGAGAGCGCTGTAAACTGCTCCAGTAGACTACACTTCGAGTCTTACCTGAGTTTTGCTATTTGTATTTTTTAAACCAGAAACACCAACACATTTTGGATGTCCACGGGAATGTTTCCTCAAGAATTCATCATTCGTTTTGCTGAAATGACAAACGTTCCTTCGGTGACCATGGACAGCTACAACGGTGGGTGTTTTAAAATAACAATGTATCATCAATGGAATTGTTTTTTATTTATTGTTGTAAATTCATTGATATCTGACTGTCTCGCTCAAAAGTGACCATTGCTTTCTTTGTAAAGTATTTTTTCTCCTGTATTGCATCTCATTAATTTAAACAGATGCATTTTATTTTGTATTTTAGCTCGGAAAGTAACCAATTAGTATACATTTATGCAAAAACATATTTAGAGAATTATGTATATACTTAGGCACACCATAAAATGACCTTTGTCAGATTTGGCTTCAATGTGTGAAAACAATTTGTGAATTTTTAAGACGCACATTTTTTTTGCATATTTACAACACTATTTGTCAGCCCGAATATAAATCAAATACTTATATTCAAATATCATTGCACTTTAAATGTTGAATCTAAATGTGAGTGTTAATGTAACTAAAGTTATCTTCTTTTCAAGGCTTCAGGTGTTCCTAAAAATGAGTTTAAAAAATGGGCTTCTCTTCTATAATGATGCCCTCAGACAAGGCCCAACAGATGACTCATGCTTTGTTAGATGTTCTCCAAGGCTGTATTCTAAATCCAAACACAGCTATTGTTCATTTCGTTTACGTGGAATTTGGTGATGAGTTAATTAAATCATCTGGACGGGGCTGTTGACTCTCCCCTCTCGCTTTGTTTTTGCAGTCAAGCACCTAAAAGTAGAAAAGAACACGTCACAAAACGCCTCACACTTTGAGTTTGTGGCAGAGAAAGGTAGGCATGATGAAAATATGCATGTATTAGTCATTCACTTGCTTTACAAATCCCAATTAACTGATTTTCCTGCAGAATTGAAACTCACGGAGGGACATCTTCAGACAAATTCTATTTCAGTAGGTTCAACATGCTAATGTCAAACTTAATTAATGGAATGAACTCGGGGGGTAAAACCTAACTTGTTTTCGTTACTTGCTTTTGTTTTCCAGCTAAATGGAACCACTGCCACTCACCTTCGTTTCATCATCACCTCAGGATACGATCACTTTGTTTCAGTGCACAGAATCGCTGTGCACAAATGACACTTGCGCTATTTGCGTCATTGTTGTCACACGCATTTATCACTCAAACCCGGTGAGGTGTTACAAGAAATATACACCGGATATGAAAGTCTGCACACCACTTGTTCAAATGCCAAGCGTTTGTATTATATATAAAAAAGGGCAAAATAATAATTTGTTTGCACTGTCAATGTGATATTGAATTTGTTCAACTGGTTGAGGAAAAAAAAAAATCAGAAGTGAGAAGAAACAGCTGAAAAAATGTGGTTGCACAAGTGCGCACACCCTCCTAAGTCATGTTCAAATGTGTTTTTTTCTCATTATATGAGCGGCACGGTATCTTAGCGGTTAGCAGCTCTGCCTCACGGTCGAGCGCTCCTCGGTTTGAATTTTCAGTTGAGATATTGTGACTTGCTACTTTTATAAATGTGGCTCATCCATATTGTATTTAGCTCAACGCAAACTAATTAAAGATATGGATTCACTTAAGAGACCTTTCATAGCGTTTTCATCTGTTCTTGCTAATTTGGCAAAGCTTCAGAAAAAGAGCTGGCTTCCGATGAATGGCACAAATACAAAGGGCATCTCTTTTTCACTCTCCCTCTCTCTTTCGGAGAAACACGGTTAATTAACAAATTTTCAGCTGAAGGGGAGGGGAGCTTGGAATTGGCATCTGGACAGGCCCCCCTCCCATGCACCCATATTGACATCCCTAAAGAAAAGAGGGACCACGGGTGATGCAACCGGATCCAGATGGTTTCCCAGCCAACCCGTAAGTCTCCAAAGAGCGCCAAGCTCCGTTCTCCCATCCTCCACACGATACTCGCCCCTATCTCTCTCCCTCCGCCGCCATGTCATCTTATCAGGTCGAGCGGTGCGCACGGACCCTTTGGGACTCCCTCCCCAATTACTTTGCTGACTTGCAGTGGAGCTCAGGGATTTACCCAGGCGTTGCTGTAGCGCGGCTCTTTGAATAAACCAATAAAAGTATAAAATAGTAGGCTAAATAACAAGCCCCCAGATATTTAAAGAGCAACTAATTGCTCAGGGGTGCGTTGGCGATATAGCACGTTTGAGAGTGTGAGTGTAATGAGTAATGAGGGCAAGGTAGCAACTGATACACGGTTATTGACTCATTCATTATTTACCAGTATGGTTTATTTATGGTAGCGGGATGGCTTTGGTCCAAAGGTAAGAAGATTCCGCTTTACCCCTCCTTCCAGATCTGAATATTTTCACGGTAAATACGGTTTGCAAAAGTGCCCGTCCCCCACGCTAATGAATTCAGGCCGCCCTCCTTTTGTTCTTGACTGTCAGCCCATGAGAAGAATCACAGCAGGATATGAGAGTGCCATTATCATGTCACTGCAGGGCAGGCAGGCTTGGGTTATCGGCCGGTGTCTTCTCCGGGCTTTCTTAACGGCTGAGCGGTGACACTCAGATGCCTGCTAGAAACACAATTCATTATCGTACAAAGCTTTATTATCCTGCCATGGCGGACAAAAGAAGACAATGGATGGATGAATGGATTTGTTAGTGTAATATAATTAGACTTCATTAAAAACATCTTGGAGTGTTTTTCTTCACCGATCAGGAGATTGTTTGGATGATATTTTCAGTTGACTGCAAGTGACAAAATGGCCGCCCACGAGTATGATATTCATCAGAATTTGATGTTTAGAGTAATGGTGCCGCACGGAATGTATTAGTTTTAATTGGGACAAAAAATCTTCCAGGCTGGTGTAGGTGTCCAAATGTTGAGTGCATCTAAAGTCTTAATGTGACAACTTCTTGTAGTCAGGAAGACGCCATGACGCTCTCTGCTCTGTTAAACAGACTTTGAATGTCCTTATCAGTTATGAGTAATCCGCCATTAACAAAAGAGCCTCATACTGGCAGTGGGCCTTAATTTGATTTCATGTCTGATTTTCAGCTCATTTAGACGAGGAGATGATTCGACAAGAGGAAAACAGTCTTTAAATCTAAAAAAAAAGGGAGGGAATTATAATGAGCGAATGACAAAAGATTTGAGCTGCTTGGAATCCATTAGTAGCGTTCAATTAAAAGCTAGCGTTTGCCCTGTGAAATATATTCTAAATGGCGTTTCCAATTTTGGGTTGTAATTAAATGAAGCGGTGTCTGGAAGTTGGAATATCGGCAAAAAAATGAGATCGCCTTTTTTGTTTCTTCAGTTTTTTGGTAAAGCAGTATGTAGCTGTTATGTTGCATGCAAATGGAATCACTGCTAACCACTTTTGGACTTGTTCAAACATCCTCTTGGCGAATTTTTTTTTTTTCTCGTAAACAGATTTTCTGAATGCGCCGAAGTCGGTTGACAGATGCATTTGAATTAGCTGACAAATGTTTGGCAAACAAACCATGATGAGTTTTATCCTTTTGTTGCGTCCAATTGTTTTATATATATGTTTTTATTTTGCCAAGAATATCAGCTGTCTCGTTTCACTATCGCCCCAGTTGGATCATTTGCCATCTTGAGTAACATTCTAAAAACATTGTCTGCCTTTGCGTATTAAACGGAACAGCTGCTAAAAAGGGGAAACAGAGTGAGACACATGCTTGGGATTTTTTTTTTTTTTTTTTTTAAGATATAAAATCTAAATTGAATACGACCAAATAAGTTGAAGAAAGTTGAATGTGCAGTGTAGGGAAAAGTTGAAGAGAATGAAGATGCAGTGGGAGATAGCACATTTTCAATTTCTTCTTCACTACAGCTCTAGAATTTATTTCTTTTTATTCCCGTTGGAACCCATTAATCTCTCCCTTCCACACATACTTGCCTACACACACACACACACACACACACACACACACACACACACACACACACACACACACACACACACACACACACACACACACACACACACACACACACACACACACACACACACACACACACACACACACACACACACACATTTTGTATGATATATATTCTGCTCTACTGCTGTTCCATATCAGGAAACTTCAAATTTTCAAGATGGACTTCAACTTAAAAGAATTGGATTGCACTAATTTGCATTAAAACAATAAAAAATATTAAAATGCGTTAAAAGTCGAACAAAACACCAAATACAACATTTGATTGTTTTACTAAAATGAACTTAGTTGTTTTATTTTATATATTGCAAAGGAAATGTTGAAATTTCTATGCAGTTGTCATCCAATATTCGGAGAGTACAGCACCTATTTTTTGTTTTCATGCTGGTTTGACGCGACGTTCATAATAATTTGCGTTCCTATCATAAAATTCTGAAAACAGCATCATTTTAATAACGAAAGAACTTGCAGAGTACAAAAAAAGCATTAAAAAAATGATTTTGACCTTCAATAAATTATTATTTTACAATACAAAAATGAGATTTTGAATTTTGATTCATTTCACTAAATGTCACAAAAGCTAGAAAACGCGATTTGAAATGTTCAAAGCTGCAATCACAATAATTAGCATTGGCAATGACATCCAGTGTCTGCTGTGAAGGTTTTTTGAAGTAAAAAAAAAAAAAAGTCAAGTTCAAGTGGAAGGAAGCCGTTATATCTCAGTGGCGATGACGTCATCGTAGGTCTGTAACCCTGAGCTGTACTTGAGATCCAAACCCAGCTCAGCCCGGGCCTCCAACTCAGCAGTCAGCTCCTTCATGAGTCGCTCCAGGTCTTGGTTCTTCTTATGCACCTGCAGGTAGTTGATCTGGAGCTGCTTTTGGTACTTGATGACCTTGTCCTTCTCCTTGTTCCACGTGCGCTTCTCTTGGTCGAAGCTAGTTGCTAGTCTCTGGTGAGCCGTCTTCTCCTCGCTGAGCTGCTGCTTTAGTCTCTCCACTTCTTTCTGGAGTTCCGTGGAGCTTTTACCTTCTGGCTCCTCTTTCTGCTTGTGGACGGTGGTGACTCGCTCTGCGGTTTGGCCACAAGGTTCAGTTTGCGAAGTGCGTTGATGGGGCTTGGGGTCTTTGGTCTTTCCCTCAAAGTCTCTTTCCAGTTGGCCTACTTTTTCTCTCAACAAGTTGGCTTCATTCTTCTTGCGCTGGAGTTCATTTTGACACACCTAATTTGGGTAAGAACAGACAATGAAACATTTCATGTTCTTCTTTTGAATCATCGATCCTCATTGAAATAAATGGATAATGCAATTAATCTGTTCCAGCTTCCCAGAAAACACTAACCAAAATTTTGTCAGATGATGCAGATGTTCATTCCTAGGTTTTGGTGGTTTGGGATTTTTTTCACGTGCCAAAATAAATGGAATAAATTGAACACCTACCCAACAGCAACTCGGCATTCTTACAAAGCACTTGATCTTAAATTGTAATAAGTCGACATTTTGTCTTTGAAGTTGAACCTGAGCGTGAAATGTGATTCCAAAGGAACCTAACCTCCATTTCGATGGTACGGGAGCGTAGTCTGTCGCCGCCGTCTTTGTTCTCCTTCTCGAGCATCTCAGCCTTCGCTGTGATTTCCTTCAGCTGCGCCCTCAGGCTGACTATTTCATTGAGCTTGTGGCTGACGTCCTCCTGGCTGTCTCGCAGCTGCTGCTTCAGAAGGGAGATCTCGCCCGCTTTCTGGCACACCTACATGGGGACACCAAGATCACAGTGTCTTCTGTTGCGTGTTTTGTACCCTACTGGGGACTGTTGAAGTATTTGAGCGGAAAATGTTCCACTTTTGGAGATCCAAACATATATTTGGTATTCACCACTTGCTGGTATTTTGTCTCTTCATGATACACATTGGATGGATTTTACCCTGGATAGAATATTTCCCATTTTGACAGAACGCAGGATCCATTGACTGCATATTATAATAGCATTTGACATTTTCATGCTACAATCTCATTGTTTCAATAGGTGGACTGTTGTTAAGAAGCCTAACAAATTTTAAGGATGAAAAAAATATCAGTTTTGAAATTATTATCATTGTCTCGATTGCTCTTGGCATGTGCAGTGAATGGTATCGGTACTCGCGACAATAGTCGATACCAGAATCAGCTGCCCTGTTGTGGTAGTTATTCAATGGGGTACTAAAAAAATGACAAGAAAATTACCATCAATTTTGTGCAATTTGAAGGAAAATCGCCCTATTCACATTTCTTCATAACAGCACTTTTATTCTCTGCGGGACTCTACGGGGACTTTAAAAAAAAGGTCCATTAATGACCTGATGACTTTTCAATCGCGTCTCACCTCCCACTGAGTTTCCTCAAGCGTTGGAGCGAGCTGCGTGCTCTCCTCCTCGGAGGCTCTCAGTCTTCGCTCCACGAGCTCCCTTTCTCGGCTCAGCTTTACGAGATCCTCCTTGAGTCTCTCGTTTTCTGCCTGCATAAGACGCCAACCGTGTGCATCAACATTTCCTCCATTGTATGACTCATCGGAGGTCAAGGAGGTCGAGGTGGTCTGACCTGGAGTTGGCTGACCCGCAGTTGCAGCGCTTGCTGGCTATTTCCAGCCATCTGCGAGGCGTGTTGTGTCGTGGTGGGAGACCCGCGGTTCAATTCTTGCGACTCATCAGCGCAATACTTTTGTCTTTCCTCGAACAACTTGCAGGTGGCCGCTTCCTTCACCTCATAGCTCACCTGTTTGGGTCATGGGAGACAGCAATTATACAAAATCAGTGTGTTTCCTTTTATGACACCTAGGTTGTTAAGCGAGAGGACCTCAGAGAAGGTTGATAGCCATGAGGAGAGTTGGTGGATGCAAAAGTTCGAATTTGATGGAAAAGGTGGACAAGTGGTGCAAAAAAGTAACATGCATGAGCTCAATGTGGTGACATGCGAGCTAACGACTTACCTGCAACTCTTGCAGTTCATTTTCCCTCTCGAGGAGACTTTGTTCCAACGTTTCAATCAGTGACGCATCGGTCGTGAGAGGGGAGCGACTCCCTCCCACAGTTTCAGAGAGACGTTTGGGCCTATCTGAAGATAGCGGGGAGCCGCCATCGCTGTTAGCGTTTGATGACAAGCCCCCTGGGCTCAAACTAGTCTTATAGCCGCCGTCTCGACTACCGCTGTTCACCCAGGGGGACAAATTGGCCTGAGCTCCCTTGAAGAGGCAGTTGGCCGGAGTGGAGCTTCCATCGCTGTGACTGACAGGGCCCGTGGAAGCACTTAGGCTACCGCTAGTGCTGTGAGTGGGCAGGCTTGACATGGAGTTGCGACCAGAGTCTGACAGATTCCCTGAAAGCAAAGGTGGAATGGTTTTTTAGGGCATTCAACTCGGAACATTTTTGACGTCGTTTAGATATCGACCAGAAGATATATCTCGCTTGTGTCGGCTGTCTGCACTCTTTGCTTTGTCCAATTGGCTGAGAATGTGGTCCAGGCTGTTGCGCTGCGCCTCTGTGGAGGAGGACACAGTCCCGGGAATTAAAGGCTTGTATGCAGTGGATCGGACCAGCGACTTCTCAGCAGTGGTCTGCAAGAATGAATTGACATGTTGTCAGAAATGTTCTGCCTGCCTCCCAACCTTTTTTTTTTTTTTTTCCCACGAACTCCTTTTAGCTGACAGCCTTATAAACGCAAGTCATCCCATGCCTCACAGAGCCTAATATGTCAGCAACTAACTTTTTTTTCAGATTCTGGCATAATATCTGTCTACCCGTCCGTCCGTCCGTCCGTCCGTCCGTCCGTCCGTCCGTCCGTCCGTCCGTCCGTCCGTCCGTCCATCCATCCATCCATCCATCCATCCATCCATCCATCCATCCATCCATCCATCCATCCATCCATCCAATATCCATCCATCCATCCATCCATCCATCCATCCATCCATCCATCCATCCATCCATCCATCCATCCATCCATCCATCCATCCATCCATCCATCCATCCATCCATCCATCCATCCATCCATCCATCCATCCATCCATCCATCCATCCATCCATCCATCCATCCATGTTGAATGGTGAAGAAATAGAACACCACAGTGTCTCTGTCTGTAATGTCCAAGAAAGACACAAGTGGTAGCATACAGTACCTCCTTTCTTCCCCCCCCCCCCCCCCCTCCATTCTCCGCCCACCCTCATATGCTGCCACGGGGAAGATGAATAGCCTTTTACTGGGTTGTTAATAATATGGGATGCTGAGGTAAAGAGGGAACGCTTGTGAGCTCAGCAATTCCTCCTCAGCAACAACATGACTGGGATATGGGATGCCTTTTTTGATTTGAAAAAATAAATCTCCCTCCCTTTCCACCGAGCTCTATTGGAGCTTGATCTATCTCCCATTTCTGCTTCTTATGCCCCAACACTTTGGCCTTAGGGTGTTCTGAGGCACTGAAAGCTTTTAGAAAAGGTCATTTCTTATTCTCAGCACACTCAAATCACTTTCCCGAGTAGATCAAGGCATTGTAGCTTATTCATTTGGAAAGGTGTAATTATGAAGATGGTGAGGTTCACAAGTGAGAACTGTCCGATTCCTGCTGTGAGACCTCTATCTTAAACGTAGTGGGGGATTTTTTTTTTTTTCTTTTTGAGTGCACTCAAAAATGACTCATTAACGGAGCATAATGGAACACCGGGACGTCAGAGCCATTGGCAAAATGACTCCCTGTCAATCCCACGATCCACGTGAGCCACTTCTACGTTTAAGCCCATTATAATTTGAAACATACCATATTTGAAATTCAATTTCAATTAATAATATAGAGAACTAACTGTATTCTTACCCCATCAGTCCCCGACATGAGCGTCAGTTTCCGTCGCTCGTCGGATTTCTCCTCTTCCATCGGGCCCCCTCTGTGGTGCGGCGGCCTCGGTTTATGGCTCACCTGATGTGAAGCACGCTCAGTATTGATTTATTTACAAAATATCATTCAACAATCACGCCAGCCCACCTTGATGTAAAAAAAGTCCTCGCTTCGTCCGGACCGGGAGTGCGAGATGGCTTTCGGGAGACGGATGGGGGAGGAGGAGGAGGCCTGAGTGAAGCTACACTTCAGTAAGCCATCAAGGCTGCAACCACCATTGCGTCTTGGCTGGTTTGTTCTATTTTTCAACCTCATCTCTGAGGCTTTGCAGTGTTTACTGTTGAGTTGGTCGTTGGTGATGAGGCTGCTGACGCTTCCCATGTTCCCGCCGGCGAGTGACTCAACTCATGACCCCTCCCCAGAAAAGTTCATCTGCAACATAGCATATTAAAAAGTTGTAAACTATTTTTTCATCTCATAAAATCCCCCGCCGATGGGAACTGCCGTTTATTTAACTTTGTCGCTTCCCGTTCGGTGAAGAAGCGACATCTGGAGCAGGTGAGCGAGCATTTGCAAAGTAAACACGGCGGGGAAAAAAAAAAAGAAGTCAGTGTTGGCTTCGTGCCCGGCTTTGTGTGTCTCGATTTATGACTTAACCGTCGGATTGCACTCAAAAGGCCTTTGTGCTGTACTTTTCAACAAATTAGGATATTGACTGACTACATTTGATTAAACCTTGGCGTTCACTCTACCGGAAAATATAAGATTGTTTATTGTTTTGCGGCAGCGCAAGCGATGCTGTCCGCCCACGCTCAAAAAAAAAAAAAAGCAAACGAGGCCCCAGATGTAGTGTGACATGATGTGACCCGCAGTGGAGAGAGGAGGCTATCAAGCTCAGAAGCACCCCCGAAGCAGCTGGTCCTCAACTCCTCACCACTTTATAATGACCACAACAACAAAGGCTCGGACTTAAGTGTACTTAATCACATCACTTTTGACTTAAAAGGGTCATTTAGGATTACTGGATGCTTGGCTGGATTTGTTCAAACACAATGTACACTGTGGATGTAAATTTAAGGAGATGAATGAATTTAAGAAATATTTACATAACTTATTATTTTATTATTAAGGTATCATTGTAGCATTGCGAAACTATACTAGAACAACCTCCTACTATTTATATGAAAGCTTTATGTTAATATTTGACATATTTTTGAAAACATTTATAAAATATACATTGTTGTCGCTCCTAAGTTTTGTTTGGTGTCCTGAAACTAAATAAATATAAATAAATATTATTGTATGAATCCCACTTTGACAGCATCAATCGAAACTATATTTTCTCCCCTCACAAAAGCAGCCCGGATTTTAGTCAAAACATTGATTTCGTGCAGGTGTATCTCATACGTGGTCCGCCAGCAGTGTCATTTGACTGTCTTTGTTTGATTACAAGGGGGAAAAGCATGAATAGCCGCGCCTGCGCTGATCAATTGTCATCACCCAAGAAAACAATAAGCAGACGCCGTCTCACAAGGAACGACAATGGGGAGGAAGATAATGGCAGCGTCACAAAAACAAGGCAGAGAAACCCTTACACAAAAAGTCATTCAAAGACAACAAAAGTCTGATTGTTGCCAAAATAAAGATCATCCAGAATTTCATCAATCAAAGCGCAGAACAAAATAATGATGTTAACTTTGAAATTTAGGAAAGCTATCATGCACTCACATCAAACAGTCAAAGAGCATTTTTACTTACTAAGCATCCATCTGGGACCAGGCCTCGCTCGAGTGATCGGTCCGGTCCTCCACGCGGAGACCTGTCATACACACACGTGTGTATGCATGTATGCTCTTGAACACTAAAATGCGACTAGGCCAAGAGGGTCTGATAATGTGCAGTTGAGGGGTGGGGTCAGCTTTGCATTATAACTGACATGTAAAATAGAATGTGTGTGTGTTTGTGTTGGGACCTCCCTCTTTACACCCCCCCACCGCACCCACCCTTCCCTGGGGGGTAAGTGTACAACATGCGCACCCTCAGAAGCGACGTGTGCCGCTCAAGTGATTAACTCGAGGCCTTCACAAAAGATCCGCCTGGGTATTCCCCCTTTCGCCCCCTCCCTACTATCAGCCAGACACCTCCTGCTTGTGCATGGACCTCGTTCGTATGTGCTAAGCTCCCCTCCCACCATCCCAGCGGCCCTGCACCCACACTGAGCAAACAAGCCGAAGGAGAGAAAAAGGCGGCTTGTTTCTTTGTATTTTGAAGCGTGCCTGTTGATCTATTCTCCCCAAACGGGCCCCCGGACCATATTTGAGTGTTAAATAAAGGACTCCACCTCACAATGGAGAAGGAGCTGGAGAGCTTCACTTTTTAGTGTGATTTACCACCTCGGATATTCAATGAGTGTTTCCGAAGACGTCCCGCAGGAGGTGTTGTGTCCCCCCCCCCCTCCAAAAAAACAAACAAACAAAAAATTGACTGTATTAGATGGCCTCGGAGCGGCGCGGACAAATCAGGCGTAAATCTAACAGGCCGTAGATGTCGCCGAGTGGGCTTATATTTTCTCCTTAATGGGAAGAAATCTGGCAGCTTTGCAACACATCTGCGGATTCATTGTTATGGCCATACGCGGGGAAATCAATAGGGAGAACATTTGGTGACATCATGTTATCTGGGAAGAACATTTTTTTTACGAGTAGGATTTTTACTCTCTTAGAATAAAGACACTATCTCAGTATCACTGTTTTCTGCAAATGTCGCAACTGTACGCATCATCTAACGACAGCCAGAAAGCTTGAATAAAAATAATCTGCCTTTAAAGTATAAAGTGCAAATGCATAAATGTTGAGACTTTTCCCCTCACTTGCCATCAAAGTCTGCAAAGTTCTGATTGCATTGGTCAATAGTACATTTGAATTAAAAATGGCTTTACGTGTCCCAAAACGTCTAGCATATCAGGTTTTTGAGATACTTTCATTTTTTCCTGATTAAATCCGACCAATAAAAGCTTGCACAATATAGATTTTATCATGCGTTATCATTCATAGCTGTGATGTTTTCCAAATAAAAATCCAGCCTTAACTGAACCTGATCCTTAAAAAACAAATCTTTACATTTTCACTAGGATACAAAAGCAAAAGTGGTGATTTTTTTTCAGCAGTGGCAGAGCTAGAGGGGGGGCTGCGGGGGCACCCCCCCTAAATATAATCCGACCCCCCCCCCCCCAAGCTGATTTTTTCCACATAATGAATCTTTATCAGCATTTTTTTGAAAAAAAAAAGAGATTATTGTGCGGGTGGCGACTCGCATGTATGCTCCTGTTCACTTTCTCCGTAAGATCGGTTTCACTTCCCTTTTTTGAGCGCTTAATATTGCATTGAGCAGTCTCCATGATATCAACGCTTCGGAGAGACGACGAGCCATGATAGTCGATACACGTGTCCCTCTTTTATCGACACAAAAGTGTTTGCACTTCTTTGTGTCCAAGCAGGGGGCTCGGTGTGTGTTTTAGGGGGGTATGATCATACTCAGCTTTTGAGCACCCGCTGACCCGCCCGACACAAAGCAAGTCCAGCTCACAATGCACCCCCCTCTGCGCACACACACATACACATACACACACACATAGACAACCAACATAGAGCATAGCCAATCGTTTTTAGCGCAGCCAGTGCATTGTGCTAGCACGTTACGAGATTTATACCTGCCTGGCTCACACAATAAGCATGAAACTTTCCACTGTACCTCCACACTGCCAGATGGCCCCGCTTTAATTCTCACTGTCTGTATGTTAATTTTGAACAGATGCATGTATAATCTATCTGGTTCACAGTGTCTGTTTTTTTAGGTCATTCCAGGCCGTCGTATTGTTCTTTGAGTCGGATTTCTTAAGCTGGACTAACTTGCCATTGTGGCGGCTGAGGTTTAGCTGAGTTGTGATTTTACAACTGCCACCAAAGTTAGGGGTTTTTTTTGTCTGCAGTTTAATCCCGGTCTAGTTATACATAAAATATATCGACCTGTTTTTCCGAGGATGCTCTCGAGGAAATATATCTGTATCCTGGGAGCTGGGAGGTTATCCCAACTGACTTGGGTCAAATGACAGAATGCAATCACCAGTCAGTCACAGACAACCATTCACAGAATTAACCCGGTCAGAGAAAGTACCACGACACCACCGCTAACTCTCGCAGACATTCCTACTCCAATTCTAAACAGCGTTTCAATATTGCCCACGTGCATCTGCGTGCATGAGATGTGGCGGTCATCCGCCGTGATCTTCGATCGACTCATGGCAAAAGGTTGCCGGCGTTATGCAACACATTAGATAACCGGAATCAATCTGTGTTTGACGCAAAGTAACTGATGATGACTCCCGTGTAATGAAGCAGGCACTTCCCCTTATCATAGTCGTGACACGGGGGAAATTAAACTCACAAATTAAGCAGGAGCAAGACGAAGACCAAGATGAGGGAAGGGAGGAGGGGGTATCTTAGAATGATGGCTTGAATTATTGAGAAGTAATACTCCATCATTTTTTCCGTCATCCATTGTGGTTTTTCGCACACCCGCGCATGGATGTCCCGAGCTGTGTGGCTGGCTGAGTCACGGTGATGACGAATGTGACCTCCAGTGGCAAATCAAATGGGAATGAAGTGTGTGCTACAGACAGCCGTCCATCTTTCCCTTTCACCGCGCACACGCAAGCATTCACAATGACAGCAAATAGCGTCTAATTGGCTAATCCTTTTAGTGCATTGTAAAAGGAGATTGAGCATGAATGGGGGGGGCTGGCTTCAGCGCTGCCGAAGTGCACACTAGCACAGAGTCATTACGGGCCCCGCAGTGACGAGACGGAGCGCCAGGCTCGGACTGAAAGCCAAAGACGTGCACCGAGTGCCTATGAGAGAGATTTATGGCGCTGCATAATGAACCCATGACTGCTACGTTGTCTCGTCTGTGAAGGGAGTTGAGATGCAGAGGATGGCTGTTCCATTTAAATCAAATGCTTATCGCATCATCTGCGCTCATTGTTGGCCTCCTCTTTGATAGCTGACCAGCTTTTGGTGACGTGGCCCCCTCTGGTGAAATGAGATTGCACAGTCAAATGAGACAGCGGGTCAACCAAACAATCAAGCGCCTCCACATATTAATAGACAAGGAAGTCAACTGGGCGAGTGTGGCTGGTTAAATACTAATTACGCAATCCTGGCATTTGCATAAACCTGCTAATGTGTAGGGGGTGAATGTGTCTTTAATTGGGCTTAAACGGGAGCGTTGAGAGCTAGAACGATGCTCGGTATGACAGTAAAATAATTGGAATTGAAAAAAAGTAGTGGTGCACCCATTACCAGGACATATTGGGATCCAGGTCCAGAAAATAAAATCTGTGCCACAATTTGGCTTTAGCCAAAGGTGCTTCTACTCAACCGGTAAATAAGCCCCCAGGGAGCTGGTTTCCTTCTTCTATTGCTTGTTTTGATTTTTTAAACAAACTCTGAGCTCCACTGTTGACATGCTTGCGGCGTTTGTCTGAAAGCGCCACTCACAATTATTGCAGTCATCGCAATGGTAGCGATGGTGAGAAATCCATTCATGTCATCTCCTTGCAAGCAGAGTTGCTAGGCAACGCTGATAAACAACGTCTGGCTTACCTGCTTTTATATTGATGTATATTGAAAAAAGAAAAATAATTCTGATAATGATTCCGCTCTTGTATTGGATCTCATTTGATTGTGCTAGTTTTAAACTCCTGTCCAAAGGCAGTTTTATAACTTCTGTAAAACTTATAATATAAAATATTAATCTCCCAGCCTTTTATTAGAGCCAAAACAGCAAAGTGGATTTTTAGGCGTGGATGTACGATGCACTTTTTAAATTACTGCCCATCGCTTATCCTTTTTAAACCAACTTAAATGGCTTGTTTAATGCCGGCTGTCTTGTACGATTGCCCCTCTGTGGTACAAATTACACTTTTAAAAGAAAATTCCCAAATCAGCATGCAATAGAGAGAGAGAGAGAGGGCGCAGTGTGTTTGAAGCATTATATGTGCATAGCGAGGTAGAAAAGAATGAGGCCTTTCCTGGCACGGGGGCCCATTGACCCTGCAAGCTGAGCAGAGAGTGATAAGGTTGTCATTCTTGAGCATAACCATCCTCCCACCTCCTAATCTGCTCACGCTCCGGGTGTCTGTGGTTGGTGTAATGTGGGAGGAAAAGGACGTACAATGAGCTCACTTTTCAGGGGGGGGGGGGTCAAGAATTTTTATATTTTAGAACACTGCTAAAAATAGGAGCCTCAGGCGCTACCTGTGCTGGGCTCCAAAATAAAAACTATTTGACGTTGCTTGTAGGGCTCAGTCGTTCTTTAGAAGGGTGAAGGCCTCGGGCCTCTCCTTCTCAAATCAAACTGTCTGGATGTAGGTCTGTGGAAATGGAGATGCTATTGTTGGAGAATGAAAGTCACATAGTTAGCGTGAGGCTACACGTCACTGAGCGGCTTCACTCATGAGGGGGATGCTCGATTTGGGACAGTTATTTTAAGAAATGTCGTCCTCAGTCGGTCGTAACAGCGCCAGTGGCAGAATCTGAGCTGGTTATTGCACGTATCAGATTCATGCTATAGCTAAGCTAGCTGGCAAACTAGCTTGGGAGACTCTCTCCGGGGCAAACCGGCTTCGGTCGTCGCCATGATGGAAACGAACGACACTTCCGAGATGGGCTTCATTTAACGTACTGTTTGATGCTGATTAGCTAGCTAGCTAACTTCTAGTTCGTTTAAATTTTCTTCTTTTTTGTATTATCCATCAGTCTAGGCACCATGCTGCCTCTCACAGGTTGGCCTTGGTATTACACACAACATTACAACTTAAACCAATTTTTGTCTTTGTTACTCATGTATTCAAAATCTTATGTTGTGTTCTTTACTTTATACACCGGGTGCAATACATCCTCCCAAAAAAAAAACAAAAAAAAAAAAACTGACACACACCCAATATTTTGTCAATGACAATGCACAGCAATGTTGAACATGCTTGGACGTGCCCACCCGTCTTGTCACACCTCAATAACATGCATGTCTTTCACATAGGCTGCCACTTCATTCCACATAGTTTGAAAAAAAAAAAAAGAGTTGAATAGCAGTGCAAACTACTTTTGTTCCTTTCTGGTTACAAAATTATATGAATATAGTTGAAAAGATGGACAATTTAGGGTCACTACTGAAACACCTTCATGTTCAAAACTGGTTTGTCCAGTAACGGCTATGTTGGTGATGGGCAAATTTGACAAAGCAAACTTCTCCTTCACAGTGTGGACATCCTACTGAAATATATGCAAGCCAAAATAATAATAATAATTTAACACAGTATATGAGCCCGTTAGCTTTTAAGCAAACAAGCTGAGTTCAAAGTTGCCAGATCCAACAGTAACTTGAAATATTTGTGTCGCCTTACCTGCTCAGTCTCTCTTCCCAGTCCCAAAGATGGAATGCTTTTTCCCAAAACGCAGAGGATGATGACGATGAGGTCTTCCTCGATGCCCCAGGCTCTCACCTCCTGTCACTAGCAGGCTATGGTGCACTCAGTCCGTCCACTGAACACTCGCATTCCTCCATAAAGTAGCTCTGGCTCTCTCTGCCCGCCCACTCTTGACAGTGCATCTTTTAGCCCCCCCCTGAATTCCCATCTCACTCCGCTCCGTCACTCGTCATCCAAACACGGCTCAACTAAATCCTCCTCCAGCATGCACTTTTCCTCTTGTACAGTAAAATGCAATCAATTTTTTGGTTGAATTAACCAGTGGTGGATTCACACAAGCACCTTTTATTTGCTTTCTAGACATGTAATGATAAATAAAATATTAACTCAAAGTCAAAAGGTAAGACTTAGACTTAGACTTAGACTCAACTTTATTAATCCCTTGGGATTACTCCTTCAGGGAAATTCAGGCCTCAGCAGTATCCATACCACAGAGCGGGACACACAGATGGCATGAGCGCAACTCAATAGGCCCTCATAAGGCTGCCATACAACGGCGCCACAAAGAAAGCCAGAAAGTGCGAAAGATAAAAGCCATCAAAGCAAAGCAAAGCAAAGCAAAGCAAAGCAAAGCAAAGCAAAGCAAAGCAAAGCAAAGCAAAGCAAAGCAAAGCAAAGCAAAAAGACAAAAGAAAAAAGCAACAGTGCCCAACCAGCACCCCTCAATATCAGAAAACACCCCAAAACACACAAAATAGCCTCCACGGGGTCCACAGACAGGTGTAAGGGTAGTCCAGTTCAACGCAGCAGCACTCATTTTTTTTGTCACCATGATATTGAAATTAGCACACACCATTGGTCCAGTGGAGCAGAATGAGTTCCAGATTTATAAAGTGAAAATAATTTCGTTGCAAATGAGACCTGAAATATATCTCCCTTGTGTAGAATTTTGTTCCAGTAAGGGTGACAGTGATGGACATCATATAAATTAAAAATTCAGTTTATTTGCCTTTTTATTCAACTTCTTGGACTTTGTGTTTTTTTTTTTTTTTTTTTTTTTTTGATCATCCTCATGTGCTGAAGCACTTCCTGTCTCACCTACCCAGCTGATGCTGTTTGTGTAACTTGGCAGAGTCACTTAAACTTCCATGTTTGGGTCACTTCTGGTTGGCTCCTTGTTTGGGCTGTAATCTACTTGTGCCTCTTGTTGGGGCACTAAATGTTCTTTTTGCCAAATGGATTTCTTTTTTTTCCAAATGGATTTCTTTTATTTCACTTTTCCTGGATCAGTACGAGGCTCCTTAAAGTTTGGATTAACTTGCTTTTGACGTTTCTTCTGTCCTCTGGGATTCACAGCAGTGAATGTAAGTACTCAACATTTTCAAGTTATTTTGTTACTCATGAAACAATTAAATTTTTGCTGGACTGGTATCTGTATGCTTAAGCCGATTAGCCCAAAAACAAAAATGTGGTGGTGAAAAGTTGCTTCATTGCCAGCTCTATAATAAGACAGATGAGCTGCTTTTTTTTTTTTTAATTTGACTGTCCTCTCCATAGCATACTTTCCATCAACTGAAATGCTTTAATGTCTGCACGTGCACGACTTGAAGAATTGTTTTTGAGGGGGTTGACATTTTAATGATTGTATAATGGTATCTAGCAGAAATGCCACAGCCACACTTTCCCCCCTCATTTAAATCAGCCGTTATTTAGTATGTGTAGGATGTAGTTGTTTGTGACATTTACGAGTGGTTGACAACGGTGAGGCGAAGGCAGGCAGGCAGGCCGGCTGTGCCTCGCTGCTTGATTATAAAACCCATGAGAATGAATAGCGGTATATATATTTTTTTAAACCTCAGAGGAAAACCTTGGTGGGAAATGATTTGAAGTGCAAGTACATCCTTTCTTCTTTGTGTGTCCATCATTTTGCCCATATCTGTCTTGCCTTTTCAACTGTCTTCCCCTCTTCGGCAGTTTCGCCGCCTCAATTCTCACCGCTAATCTTTCTCCCCCAAACTCGACACGTACTCCTGCATTGCAATTAGGAGTATCAAAGTTTTGCTGCTGTCTCACGGTGAACATCAAGTTTGGAATTAGTTGAATTTTCTGGATGAGAAGTTTTCTTTTTTTGGGGGGGTTTCTGCCGCCTTGGTACATTTTGTGGGGGGGACTTGCCTCTATCATTGGACTCTGCCAATTTCACGCACAGCCCTATTATTCCGGGTCGTGTTGAGCCTTATTAATTTGCGGCTTGGGACTTGGTGACAGTTCTTCGAATGCGTGACTATACACACATTGACCGTATCATTTAAAATTCCTGCATGGGGCTTCTGAGATTCAAGGCGTATCATAAATGCTGCGTTTATAAATTCAAGTACGTCCATACACAATGCTCATATTCAATTTGATATGCAATACATCATCCTGAGCGCTGTTCCCAATGTCCTATTGTCGCAGCAGTAGACGGTGGCCTAAATGAATTGAAATGAAACACTATCATATCCCATTGAGATGAATTTAAACTAAAGTTATCCTCCATTGTGATGTTTTTGTTTTCAACAGAATGTGCATGGATTTCATTTTGATACAACTTTTTCTTAAGAAAAATACCACAGAGCAAGCAGTCATTAATACAGATACCAAGTACCGATACTAGAATTAAACTCCACGCCTCCCCAAAGTAAAAACCATCCATTGTTGGCAGGTTCATCTTGAAAAATGGTTTTTAGAAGTAGTCAGTCACTTCACTAAAATGCATTATATTTTTTTTAATGGAGTTTCCCCAGTGCATGACTCATCCAAATGTATTGTACTAAAACATTTTTTCACATTAGTTTCTTTTATGTGGTCTCGAGACTTTACCAGTTATTCTTTATTACCAAGCTGCATTTTGCAATAATTGCATATTTAATTACATGGCATTTTGTGATTGTCTATAGTGGAATGAACTGTTGCCATGACTGCACGTATAGAGTGTGTGAGTGTGTGTATGTGTGTGTGCGCATGTGTGTGTCTGCTCTGTCTTTTTCAGGTCTTGTAGGCAGATATTTAAATGTACTAGGCTGTAATTGCATGTTGTGATGTCATGTGAATGCATCATTATTTCTCCTCGCTCTGAAAGTCTAACTCATAATTGAGAGATTGCAATAAGAAGAAAGCAATTAAAATAGGTTTGCAATTGGGTTTGGAGTTTTGAAATGAGTTCTGAATTGCTGTAGGATTAGTTTGGAAATGTTCTGTCTGGAAACCTCCTCAAGGCTGGGAATGCACCGCACAAAAATATATTGACTTTTATATCAAAATTACTCACCCAGAACATGCTTGTTCTTCTTGGACCAGACTTGTTTTGGTCCCCATTACTCACAGACAAAAATATGTTTGGGGGAAGATCAATTCCGTATTGAGTAATAGGATCATGCATAATGTCGCATAATTTCGTTAACCCGGCTGGCCCGAGGAACCGACCCGAATCAATACAGATGCACGCAATTGGCGACGAAGCAGCTGTACTGCAAAACGAACGGATCGTAAAACCAAATTGACCTTTTCTCCTCTCATACTAAAATCAACTTAAATGTGACAATTATAAAGATGAAAAAATAAAACAATATTTTCATGACAGCGTCTGTTTCTCGAAATAAAACTGCAGGGACTATGTGGCAGAATTTCTCTCTGTTAATCGACAGTAATAAGTGAAAGGCCAGCAGCCTGGGCGGCACGGCACGCAAAAGTGCTGCTCTTTCGAGTCGTAAACCGGTAGCGGCGACATCCACGCTCCGGTTTAATTACTTGCAACTACTCCCCGGTGCTTCCTCCATCTCTCTAATAGCATTTGTAGCGCCGTTTGACGGCCTTCCATCACCCAAGCCATATATTTTGGCCCATACTCAGTCTTCCGTAGCTGCTGTGAAAAGTATGTAAGCGTTTGTGTGATTTAGCTGCGCTAACAAGCTCAGTGGCCTTCAGTAATCCCAAGCGCTCCTTTTTCTCGTGGTATTCTGTCAACGCCGAGTATCTGCATGTTCCCCTGGGGCCGGCTTTGGGCCCACTCAGATAATACCGGCGCAAGTTTCGAGCCAGATGAATGCATTATGGTTTGCTGGGAAGGAAGCAGAAGGCAGACAAGGAGGGTCATTCGGAGCGAGGAAAGGTCAAGGAAGTGGCATCGGGGACACGGTTTCAGCGTGCAGAGGTCGAGCTTGTGTTCGGACTTGAATTGTGTGTCTGTCACTCACTCGGAGGAAACATTTGGCTTATGATGTACGGCTGCCTCAACCTCGTTGCTGCCGAGGGACATGAGTCAGGAAGTTGTACGCAACGGAGACCTTCTGTTCTGCTGGAGTGGGAGGGGCATAAGAACCCATGGCTCATAGCAGATCTAGTAAGAGAGACATTCAACTGCTTGTTGACCTGTACGGACAGCAGGCACTTCCAACCTCAGTGGAGCAATGTTCTCCAACTTTTATTGAGCCGTATTCTACACTCTTAAAAGCTGCTTGGTCAAAAGTAACCGATATTGCACAGGTGTCAAACTCAAGGCCTGGGGGCCAGATACGGCCCGTCACATTTCATGCGGCCCACAAATTGTGTGTCGACAAAAATTGCAAATTGTCTTCACTTTTAAAAACTACAGATATTATTAACAATTTCTATTACCATTCTTTCTTTCATTCATGCCATTTTTAACATTTGATTAGGAGAAGTCACTTTGTTTTGTCAGGGGTTTCCACAGCAAGTTACTCCCATGATATGTTTAACACAGATGTCCTTCCTCAACTGGTCTTTAAGGTAAAAGACATGAAACGCTACACTTTGTGTTGTGATGTGAGAAGAGTGGTTCCAGTTGGCTGGCTACGGGTCCGGGGTGTTTTCCCGCTTCTGTCACCTGGGATAGGTTCCAGTTCACCCGCGGTCCTAATGAGGATGAGTGGATGGATGAATTTAAAGTGCAGCTGTTCCAGCAAAAAAAATGCTCATTACTCATTTATTTGGATTTGCATCCAAATTGAATTGTTTTTTTGCCAAATGTACTATGGCAAACTGAACAGAAATCTGTTGGGTCCATTTTTTTTTTTTTTTTTTGCACAGCCCAAGCTACTTAAGCCAAACAACAATCAAACGGTGATCGAAACAATCTGTGTTGCATGCACGCTTTCGAGACACGAAGGAAATTAGTCCAAATACGACACTGTAATTATTGAGACAGCTAAATTGTACACGATTCGGAATTGAACCACAAGCACCATCTGAGGCATCTGCTTGCAGCGCTGCAGATATATAATATAGAAATATTTATTCTGTCTTAATCTAAGTGCGGACACGCGTTATTTAAACTGAAATTTGAAAAGGACAGTTATGTCATGTTGACATTTGAGCATACAAAAACTCCATTCGGAACTTGAGAAACAAAAGGCAGACTTTGACAAAAGGCAGACTTTGGCAGCAATGCGGGTGAATCCGTCCGTCCAAGATAATTATGATCAAATCGAGTTCTGTTTTTTTTTTTCCGGTCAATATTCTACTATCAGTATTCTGATTTGAGTCCAATTTTTGGCTCCCTCTGACAGGCAACACAGATGCTCTCACATCAAAGCGGCCATATCTGTCTGTCTGTCTGTCTATGTGTGTGTGTGCAAAGCCAATTTGCACTCACTAAGTTACCTCTCACCCGCAGCATATAAATAAGCCTGGCAGCAAGTGGTCAGGGCAGTGTCAGTTTGCATGACCGCAATGAAGTCGTGGATCTTGCGTATACCTCACGACAAGAACAAAGACACTCGTGTTGATGAGACCCTCAGACTGATGGCAACACAAACATTCGGCTTGTAGTATTGATTCAACACGCTCACTCCTCTAAGCCGTAGTTTGATGAGGCTTCCGTTCGTCAACGCGGCGGCGGCGGCTGCATTGTCTTCCGCGCTCTAAGAGGATTAGACCTGCTTTCGCTTAATGCACACACCAGATCATCAATGCACATCTTGACCCTCCAAGACATCTTTGATTGCCGCTCCCAGCTACTGTTTCCCCCTTGCTTTACCTTTCAGACTGGATTTTCCTCATAATCCTATTAAAGTCTCGCAGTTAATAGGGGAAATGGTGAGCGGATGATTTAAGTTTTTGATGTGGGGAAGGCGTGAATTGAAAGGCGCCAAAGTCACCCTGATCTCACCGCCTTGTCCTCCAGGTGTTTGTCTGTCTCTGCCTGCGTGCGTACATTTCACAAATGAAGCCATTCATCTCGCCATGTGGTTGGCACATCAGAGGCTAACAACACTTAACTGCTTTGAGGAGTCTTAAGCATCTGTTAATCGGGATTATATGGGGTGTAACCGAGCTATCAAGTGCGGCGCTAGTGAAGTAGCATGGATGGAATACAACGCAAACATCTCCTCTCTGCCTCCGAGTTACACAAGCAGGCAACGATGATCTTATTAGTTTCCGCTCAAAATGACTTGTGTACTTTGCTATACTTGCTAACGGATAGAGATGTTTTCAACAAGTGCCCCAGTTTGAATAATGATGAGGTCCATAATCCAGAAGTTATTACGTTCCGAGGAGGCCAGGTTGGTGAAAAATGATGATGATATAATTAAGCCTGTGTGAGCACTATGGCAACAGGCTAAACAAATGTGTTAATACCGGCTCAGATAATTAAAACTCTTGCCTCAGCTGCACTAATGCAAAAAGAAAAAAAAATCCAGCATCGGCTTGTGATTGCACTTTAATCAAGCTGCTATTTTCCCCCCCGTTTTTTTTTTTTTTTTCATTCCTTCACCAAACATGCTCATGAGATAACCTCGCTCTTTCCACATGACCCCATTTGCTTTGCCCGTCCTCTCTCCACTTGTCCACATGCAGCGTTTTGACAGCGTGAACAAGTCCAATGGGCTTTATGCAATTACACAATCATATTCCAAAGTCCCTCAACAAGCTCAATGCAGATGCCTTGCACGTGGGCTTCACAAGGGGGCACTGTTGACATTCCCATTACCAGCATTTATTCCCCAACGTCATCCTATACAGCCCCCCCCCCCCTCCACAATAAAATGTCTTCTTCTTGCACATATAGATTATATCACACATGGAATGAAATTATGTTATTCGTCATAAGCAGAAGGAAAGTATTAACAACAGCAGCCCCCGCCCCTCCCCTTGGTTTGAATTAGCTTTGCACTGACACTGGGGGCACTGGCTCCATTGTGCTCTCTGCATAGAACGGTCCCTGTTAATTTCCTAGCTCAGTGGCGAGGCTGTCATTATCTGTGGATGGGCATCTACAATAGATAATAACCCCGGTGGGAGAAAAAAGGATTTCAAACTGTGGCAAAAATATTGCTTTCATCAAAATCACTTCATCACAGTCGCTTTGCTTTTTTGTTTTTGTTTCACCCATCAAATATCCAGGTGTGATTAGGACCAACTCCCAACAAAACAATTAAAAAAAAAAAAAAAAAACACCCCCCGCCCCCAGTATTAATTTAGTCTCTCGCTCAATTCTATATTAATTATTCGTTGTAGATGTTATTACCAAAATGAGCTAGCTGGCTGTGGAGACCAGATAATTGCGTGTTATTTGATTGCGGCACTAGGAAGAAAACAAGCGTGGACACAAACAAACACACTTTGGCTCAGAGTCTGAGAACTTGGAAGTGTGCACAAGTGCGACTTGTCTCACTCACCGGCCGCTTGATAACAGTAATTACTTTCTTATGTCTGTTGGTCAGCTTCTTTGGAAGGTGCATTGCTTGTTTTAAGTTGTCCTTTCCTTGTTGGGGGGGGACCCAAACACTGTCGCCTTATCAGCAGATACACTTTGACGAGGCACTTGTAATTTTGGGCGGGATGAATTGGAGGTCTACTCGACACGATAGGAATCATATTTAGCTGTCGGTCATTTTGTCGTGCATTGAAAGGTAATTTTGCAGACGTAATGTCACGTCAATGTTATCGCCACGTGTGGATCAATTATCTGTGTGTGAGGCGTACTCAATTATGGGGTCAAAGGTTCCGTTAGGAGTCATTTAATCTAGTACGGTCCGAGTTCTGTTCGTGAATCATAAACCAGGCGTGAAAAATTGTCAAATAGCACATTTATGGCCTCAAATTGTTGCCCCCGCAATTAACTGCCAAGTGTGTTGCCCGCTTAAATGCCTCATCTCAATTTTTGTTTTTGTTTTTTTACCCCAACAATAGACATCTAGCACGAGCTCCGTAAATAGCGTCACATTATAGAAATAGAAAAGTGGGGGAATGCATAAGAAGAAAAGTGTGGCACAATGGAGCGCTCTGTAGGCATTTCTATAAACATGAACCAAACATCTTCATTAAAACAACGCGTCAGACAAACTAAGCCATTGAAGTGTTTTAAGAATTACCATGAATAGAACAAACAAAATATGAATCAGAATGCTTGTTATTGTCTTTATTCTTTTGACAGAAGTGGGTTGAAAAGCATTATCATTAATAAGACAAACAAGATATTCACCAGCATAGCCAACGGAAGCCTAAATAGACGTGTCATTAAAACAAATAAATACATCTGAGCATGGTCTCACAGCCATACAAGTCCAAACATAAGCCAAATATTATTTATTCCTCTCATCTTTGTTTGGAACTTAAAATGAACCCATGAGAAGTAGGTTCAATTCAATTAGAATAAAAAAATCAGCATGATCTCAAAGCCATACAGCAAGTCTCTTTTTCCTCATTCTCTGTCATGAGCTCGTGTAACATACAAATCAAAATCCTATCTCTCAAATGAATGGCCGGTAATCACTGCGCTTGAGAGCATAATTGCACCAGAACACTACCTGAGGAAATATGCTACTGTACGTTCTGCCGCTTAAACCCATAATGACAACGCACGCTGCTGCTGCAAATCCCAAATCGGCTAAATCGCATCAAACCAAAAAGAACGTTATGATAGATTTAGCGGAGGGAGGCTCAAAAACACAGACAAGCACTCCTTTGATTTCCTCCTTTGCAGCCTCACTGCTTATTGACCTGCTGGGCCCGCTGATGAAGGAGGCACGTCTCGTAAAATGCATTACACCGTAATGAGGTTATCCCATAAACAGATAAAAGTTCAATAAAATAACATCATTTCTTCCTAGTTCAGGAATAAGCAGATGACGGCGCTGATTTGTTTCTGCTGCCCGTTTAGCCCAACAGAACCTGGGTCTGGTCCGAGTTAATGCTTACAACATCAGTCCAACATCTGAATGCTGCAGTGCGTGGGGAATTGAAGAGGTGCAAGTCATGGAGGCTCTTTTGCATGTCTGCCCCCCCTCCCCCTCCCCCTGGGGGTTCGGCTTCTTGGGCTTTTATGCTCCAAGCCCCTGGAACATCCTTCCTGATCACTCTGGGCGCTGTTAAAGGTTCATGTTTCTTGATGTCGACTTGAACAAAAGTGTTTTTTTTCTTCCACATTTAATGTCTATATCACAAAATACAAGTTCTTCTTTTGGTTCAAGTTTTGCTTTGGACTCAGACCAGAAATGATATTCACTCTATAAATGACCACACAGCTGCTGTTAAAATCGTCCCTTTGCAAAGATGAAAATACTAAAGTTTTTGTACATCATTATGAAGCCTTTGTTGTATTTTGCACCTGTTGTGCACCTCAACGCAATATCATAGAATATCACAAGGGTGTTTTAACATCACTGCAATAATAACAATTCTGTCAATTCAAGCTAAGCGCTGTTGCAATTTCAGTTCGCAAATTAGTGCAATTTTTTTTACAAAGATATGTAAAAACCAGAGGTGGGTTGAGTAGCAAAAAAAAAAAAAGAATGCAAAAGTATTTAAAATGTAATCATTCAAATCAATACTTTAGAATAATAACTCAAGTCATTTATTTGGGGTAGTGTTGAATATTTAGGTTCTTTAATCACACTGAACATGATTACTGCACCTTTCATTTTTCCAAACAGGTACTGTAAATGTAGCATGTTGCTAACGTCCTCTTGTAAAAACTAAGCTTAACTTCAGTTTGTATCATGGCAATTTATTTTTCTCCTTTTTCTCAATGTCATTTTGTGTTTGTTACTATACGTTCAACCAAGTACAGCGTACGTTTTCGAGGAAATAGAAAGCTCTCGAGAGCATGGCACAAAAATATTCACAGGCAAAAAGTGGGTCATGTGACAGGCAGTGCATATAACTTTTGAATGTCGTTGGAATTTTGATGAATGCTAAATTTTTCACCATTGGATTCAATCCACCCAGGACATGTCGTTTCTCAAATATGAATCTTCCAAATGATGTTACAATTTGATAACTCAGATTGTGCATGCTACCTAATATGACTAAAAGAATTCTTGAACTTCTTCTAACTTTTATTGTAAAAGAAGCCTTCCGCTGTACTTGCATGCGGCAATCGGATATGGATTGAAAAATGAGAGAAGACAGTTAGTGAGAATGAATATTAGATCGAATTTAAAGCTCTGTCACGCAGAGCATGTCGCTGTCATTTGAATATACTACTTTGGGATTTGGGAGATTTTCTTACCCAACCAGTCAGCGTACCTTCCCACGTTTGAATTTTTTTTCTGCTGTCACGAGCCACTTCATGTATTCTATCAGTTGTCTAAAGATGAAAGGGAAGACAGCCAATAGAAACACATCTGAATATATACCACATCTAAAAAGTTTTATCGTTTCTCTTTTGTGAATACTGCTTGGATCTACAGTATAGCATGCGTTGCTTTTTAAAACGAATCATTTAAATCTACAATCCAATCAATATGGCTGTTTGAAGGCTTTTAAGTTATTTGCTGCGTGAACTTTATAAAATGAAATCTTAATCCAACCCTCTGGTCGGGGCTTTAAAAGCAAATACTCGTGTAAAAAAAAAAAGAAATCTCCTGTTCAAAGGGAGCGTTTGGCCTTCTGGAGAAGCAATCGACAGTGTCATGCTTGTCCATTATGAACTTCTTGCCTTCCTCCATTAGCTGTAAGCATCAACGAGCGGGCGTCGTTTCTCGCATCATACTTGACCTCATCAATTAATCACCGCCGCTCTTCTTTTCCACGACATCTTCACTCTGCTACTCCCAGTCCAGCTCTGTTTCCTTTCCATCTCACGGAGATTTTCCGCTGATGTCTTTTTGATAACATGCACTCATCGTTATGCTGCGAAAGAAGACACCATGAGTCATTTATGATAAATGCATCACTTGGTGACATCCCGTGCGCCTTTACTCTAACGGGAAGTGAGCTGGACCCTACAGCTTTTTTTAATTTTAATTTTTTTAAATTTTTATTTATTTTTTGTTTTTTAAGGATTTTATTTTATTTTTTTAAATGATCTGATCTAGAAACATCATATGAATTTCCTGTATATGTATGTATTTTTTTTCTTTCTTTACACATTATTTTTATTATTTTGATTGTCTTATGCTGAAGTGTTTTCATACAAATATTTTGTATTCATGAATTTAGCCATAGGAATAAAACTTCGTCTCATATCAAGGACAGTCTGCACTGAAAAAAAAAAAAAAATGCCTGCAAAGAAAAGAGTTTCAGAGGCAATTTATTTGGCCGCAGAATAAAAGTGACAAAGAAACTCATGAATTTAATTTCGTAACACATACTCAGGCCCTAATTGTACACTTTATTCATATGCGCCTTTTTAAAGACGGAAGACTGGCTTACAAAAGAAAGCAAAACCAATGAAAGATTTTTCATAAAGGTTTAATAGCAAATGGTGAATGACAGAAAAACTAGACAGCCTGCTTGTTTAGTCTGCTTGACATAAGAAAAGAGAGTATATTTATTTTAGTGCTAACACTCATTTTTTCATTTGATTCCCCTGCTAAATTTCTAAATAATAAATGAAAATGTTTCAGTATTCACTGTACTAGCACCAAGTGGTCTTGCCGGAGGGCACTCACTCCATATGATGAAAATCACATCTAAAAGTGAGGCCGAATCCATTTTATGAGTTCATTTTGTACTATTAACGTTCAACACGGCGAGAGTACTAAACTACCGCACGGGCCCATCCAGCTTTGAATTATTCTGACGGCTACGACAGAGGAGGATGTTAAATCAGATTATTTTTTTAAATTGTAGATACGCTCAATTTTCACTTTTGACAGATTTAACCCAAAAGGCCCCGCTTCAGCTTGATTTGGTTCTGTTGGTTTTTACTCATGATGGGAGTCACGTTGCAAAAAAGTGGGTTGCTCGAAGGATTTATAACCTGACCTCATGTTCACTTCAAAACTTGTACAACTATGACAAGGACATTTCTCAGTAAGCATTTTTATTTATCAATTTGTTTTTCATTCACGGAATAGCTTGTAATTATTTGATTACATCTTCAGAACTTGTTAGTGACATTATTATATTGTACGTCCAACCAGATTGAGGTTGACCATTTTTAGGTCTACAAAAAAAAGTCCAAGCAATAATTTCGTACCACATTGGCTCGGCTTTAACGTACGACCCCTTCCCCTTATGACATCACTGGTTCCAATACACCTTTATTAAAATGGTTGTGTTTCCCCCCCCCCAAGGATGAAAATGGAGCTCATCATGATTCTGATTAACTTGTTAGCTAATGTTGTAACCAGTGAGTGTGCAAGACGTAGCAGTTAGGGAAGAAAAGGTGCACTGGAGACAGATTTAGTGAAATAAATAAAAAAATTAAAGAATCCAATAATTTGCAGGCAGGTATGTTTATTTATTTTTTTGGGTCTTTTTCCTTACGGTCTTTTCGCTTTATAATCACACGCACGCACACACACGCACACGAAGGCATCTAATCACAGCCGCAAAGACATTTCCCTCCCTCTCTCCCTCCCTCCCTCCCCCTTTCATTTTCTTTTTCCTCAGTTTTCCCAATTCTCATTATGTGTCGGTATCCACATCTCCTCCTCCACCTGTCCTCTGTGTCTCCCTCATTTTTTATAGCTTCTCACACTCTCTCTTCGTATTTTCACCCCCATCTCCACGAGTGCTTTTAAGAGGAGATGTTTGGACCCGACATTGGATTTGGTCAGTCCGCGAGTGCTGGAGGGCGCTGGTGGTGGTCCTGTGGGGTTGGGCCTTGTTGGTTGCACCGTGTAGTTCTCCTGCTAACAAGCTCATTGCAAATCCAAACCTGGATCTCACTCCGACTGAGGGGGTTGTTTTTCTTCTGCACTGCCGTCATCTCTGTCAACGTTCGGCTCCTCGTCTCTGGAGCAGCCCCCGGCCGGCTCCCCTTCCTCCTCCTTTCATGCCCCGGTGCTTGTGCAGTGTACACAAGAATGGGATAGTCCAACAGCCCTGGGCTGAAACCTAAACACACACCCCATCCATCCATCCTATGTGTGGCTACACACAAAAAGACACTGACAGTTACTCCCTCATATTGCACTAAACCGTTTTTATTTATTGGACTTTTATCTCTGGCAACGTATTGGGCAATAAGACACTTGTTGTCCATTTAAGACTATTGACCATTTAAGGTGGGGTGCAGTTTGTATTTCATTTTATTGCATCATAAATAATAGCATTTTTATCCCCGTGACTTTTCTTCATTCATTGGCACATAACATTATTTTTTATTTTTTTTTTACTTGATGTCCCCTTTAATTTAAATTCCAACCCGAACCCTCTCACCTGAGACTAACCAAAATGTTTTCCCACCATACTACCTCTTTGGATATATATTTTTTTTTTTCAAAACTTAAATGAGCAGTCTCAACAAGACGTGTTTAAAAATACAACACGACCATCCCGGAATTTATTTTGTTTAACCTTCCGCTTTGTTTGACTTGAATTTTAAACCGGTCCAGGTCAGGGTATCCATCAATCCATTTTCAAGAGCGCTTATCCTGTTTGTGGAGCTGGAGCATATCCTCGCCGACCTGAAGTCACCTCAGACAGGTTTCCAGTCAATCACAGGGCACTTAGAGAGACAGGCAACCTTTCACGGTCATGGAACTGAACCCACGCAGCCTGGATGGTTCTGGCAGTCAAGTCAAACAAGTGAAGCCACCGTTAGTGGCACATAATTAAAGCATTATTTTTCAAAATTAATTTCCCACGTTTTTTCCAACCTCAAAAGTCTTATTCTTACGCAATACAGCACATTACTTTCAAACTTAATTCTAGTCACGATAGGTTTGACTGAAATGCTACATCTGCATTGTGAGATCATAACTTAATAGCCACTAATTCATATCAATATAATATTCATCATCGTGATGCATTTCTATCAATAATATTTGATTTGCTTATCCGTCATCTCGGGTTTGTTCTCAGGGGACATACAAATAATTCATAAAATTTTTTACTTGGCCCTGATAGGACTCTTAACTGCGGGGAATAAATAAGAGCAGGCGCATAGTTGCAGCAGATGTGCTTGAGCAGCAAAAACCTCAGTTTTAGAGTAATTGATATAGCTCCGCATTAAACAATATTTCATATACAGGGGCAATTTTCTAATTGGCTTGGGGGGGGCTGCAAGTTGTTGCATTGTGGGTGGAACCGGAGGGAAGCCTCGTTGGCATAGAATTGTGATGAATTGTGAACCTTGAAAAGCTCAGCACATATTGAATGTTGGAATTTTTATGCGTATTTGTTTTTCACTGATACCGACCGAAGTATACTTTGCCTTGAATCTCTTGTGTGTCAGAAATAGATTTGCCAATATATTGTGTATATTTACCAAGGGTGACCTTTTCGATTCTTCCCTGACACTATGTTGTGTTTTATGTTCTTATATTGGCGGATTCGGTCATTCTACACAGAGATATGTTCTGACAATATTGGATTGTAAACTTCACACCAGACTGACTTTTTGGGTGATACTTGCTAAGAAAAAAAAAAAAGGATCTTATGCAAAGAATAATGCAAACATCCATCAATTTTCCGTACCGCTGACTCTTCAAAAGTCAAACCAGTGAACCGCAACGCCATCAACGACTCTGGGATAAAACTGCAAGTGCTGAGATGTTGGCTTGTAATCCTGGACTGAAGCTGAATCGCTATTGAAGAGTAACTTCTTCAAAAATCAGATTCAAAGTCCTTTCTGTATTGCTGTGTTTCATTTGAAGCAGGCGTCCTATTGGGTCAGCCTTTCTAAATTCAAATATTGCAACTTTGCACTGTTTCAAAGAGCTCTTGCGAAAACAAAATATAAACCAAAAAAACCAACAACGACACACACACCTACACCATTTGAAATCACCACAGGTTGCAGGATTAAGGATTCTTCAACATTCCGGCATAGTTCTGCTCCATTTACCATTAAGAAAAAAAAGGAAAAAAAAATCCCTTTGTGTCACTTCAGCCAGCATACAGACTGCATTAGCATTCAAGATAACCCAAGCTGTCATATGAATTTTCTACTCCGTCTCTGCGTTCTCCCTCCCCTGCCTTTCACCCTCTTCCTTTTGGATATTTGGATGCAAACTCCTCCAGTGTCCACGAAGGCTGTTCACGAACCCCAGTCGAATGAAATATTCAGTTCCCATCCTACATTTACAATCAATTATTCATATATTTGTGTTGGATTATACACATTGGTGATTCTGTTTCATTAACACACTGGCTTCTTTATTTTCCGTTGCTGTTGCACTTGCGGCCTTTTGTCTCGTGTTTGGCGTTCAGCCTTGCTTGGAATCGCTTTAAACTCGGCGAGGGTCAATGACGGCGACGTAGCATGTCGCGTGTGTGTCTGCATACTCGGTGCAATAAAGACCAGACTGCGGCTGCGTGAGAGACAGAGATCCCATTGCCAAATCCAATAAGAGGAGTAGAATTTCATTACAGATGTTCATACTGGATATGATGGCTCCATCAATAACCACCCCACATGTGAGCGCAGTCAGAGTCGCGCCGACAATCCATATCGGATTGTTTCGCAATTTCGCTGGCGTGAGTCCCGCGCTCTCCTCTGCTGCCCTCCTCCCTCCTCGTTTCTTCCTCCCTGTCGTTTTTTTTTTTTTTTTTTTATTGCACCTTCACTTTTTTTTTTCCTGACACTTGAAATGTCCATCCAGGCTTGCCTCGATGGAGCAAGGAATTACATCTCAAGTGGTCTTGCTGTCCTCTCTGCTCGCAAGGCCAGTGAAAGTGTTGCTTAAAAAATATACACCCCCCCACCCCATTTTTTTTCTCCATTTCCAATTACAGTGCTCCTGTCTTTTACTGTGGCTCTCCAATTTAGTCTAACAGCATGTCAGCTCTGCAACATGTTGAGTGAATAAAGGAGGGACATTATTGAGAGCAACAGTATGTATTCATTTTCCCTCTGATTCACAATTGTGATGCTGCACTTATTTCAAAGGAACTTTTTTTTATTGCCATGGAAACCCCACTTGATGCAAGTGGCAAGAAGTTTCTACTCAAATCTAATTTCAAAGTGGACCACAAGCTGAATGACCTTCCCTGAAGAATGTTTATTATACGGCCTTGCGCAACACCACGCATGGAGGTGACGCAGCAGACTCGCCCGCCGCCTGCCCACAGCTTTAGCTTCCTCCAGGGGTGTCCTGCTAGCCCGTTAGCTTAAAAGATTTCTAGTTGGTGCATAAAAAGACTGGCGATGGCTCAGCCACTAAGCAAATATTCTCGATGTAGCGGTATGTGATTGTAAAATGTTAACCACGAGCATCCTTTTTCGTTCTTGATAGTGAAACAGCAAAAAAGGAGGCCCTCTTGTGGCCGGTACCGGTATCAGCTAGTATCGATGCTGGCCTTCCCTAATTATTAGATTTTCTTCGTACAAGAGCATCTTGCATCATTTGCTTGATGTTGCAGCGGAATTTTAACTAGCATCTGTGACTTAGCATGTGTGCTAAGTGCAATAATTTATGCATAGTGTCTGCATCAACATTGCAGCATCCTTTCAAGATACATCTTGCAGCATAGAGGGTATAGAGGGAAAAAGAAGATCGACAAAATAATCAACACAAGCTTCTGTAGGGTGCTTTGTTGCTTTACTTGACATACTGACTTGTCATCCATGAGATAATACGCAATTCATCTTGATGTGATGATAGTAACTGAATCCCACGTTTGATAAATATGCTTGCATTGCCGCACACTGCTTTAAGGGATCCTCAATCTTATTCATTGTTTGAAAGGTCAAAGCAACTTCTCCGGACTCAATTGGAAAAGGAGATTTCTTGACAGGAGAGGAAAACTACTCAGCATCTTTGTTTTGCCATCCAAACAGAAGAATAGGAAAAAGTTGAAGCAAAACTCATGTGAACTGTTTCTTCTATAGGCACATCAGACCAGTTTAGATATCTGAAGGATGTTTGCTATTCTCTCCAAAGTAATGTTACTAAAAAAAAAAAAAATGTCTTCTTAAAAATTCAAATGATTCAATGTCAGAGATTTAACCCGCAATCTAGGTATCTCTCTATTGAAGAGCCCACTCCCATCTATAAAATGTATTATGGTATTTTTCTTTTATGTGGCAAATGTCCTCCAACTATAGACATTTATCAGATTTTGATTAAAATGTTCCTCGGGAGTGACGAGGACAACTGAACTGATATGATATAAAACTGAATTGTTAATATAAAAATGTAATTCCAGTGAATGTATCATTTGCATTCATCACATGTTTCGCTTTAGCGTGTGTAAGGACAAAGCTTACTTTGCATGAATGAGACATCAACGTTTGCATTTTTTCTCCCCCCCGACTGACCACCACTTTTGCTCTTTTGACCAAAAGGGCTTCTTTCTCAAAGAATCACAAAATTCTTTACGCTCTTAATTGAGCTAATTACCCTGGAAAGCCAATAAACCACATTTGCACTTTTTCAAAGGTTAAATTCATTTCCTTCCAGGCTCCCCTACTGTCATCAAGTTAATTTTTTATTTTAAGTAAAAGTAGTTAAATTGGTAAATGTTTGTGACAGAGGTGAAAGGAGTAGATTTTTATGCTGAACACTAAAAATCCATTTTTTGCAAGCAACTAACTGCATCATCTAATGTGACCTGCAGGTTATTTTTTGCAGCTTTGCTTACCTTGTTGTTTTAAGCTAACCACCGATGTGGTGTAAGTGCGTGTTTTTTGTATGCTAGCTCAGTCCAACAGCCGGACTTTGGTCTCGGCTCGAAAGTGGCTCCAAATCCTCACCCAGTTGACCCAATGAAGAATCTGTGTGGTGAATGTAATTATGTAAACGAAATCGATATCGTAACCGCCCACCAAAACTGAGGAATCTCGTGTGTTCAGAAACAAGCAGACAAGCAAAGATTGACTCGGTTGTTTAATTTCACACTTGTTTGGCGGACAGGCACTCCGGAGACCCAACAATTTGGATAAAAACAATTTAAAAAGCCATGTAAGACGTCCTGTTAATGACTTTGTTACCGTGTAGTTTATTGCAATATTGTCGGAAAGCCCAAAATTGCTCCCTGCGGTCGTAGCTTCCTCCGGCGTGTCATTTGCCGAAGATATTTTGTAAATTTGCGTGCAAAAGTTGCAATTAATGACGCTAAAGATGATGATTGTTCTTTTGTCATAGCAGGCTCCTGTCACAACAGCTTAGAGAGTCACTGAAGCGTGGGATACATATTTATGAAAGGAACAAATCCGCGCTGCATATCAAACCGGATCAATCTGCGTTGCTATCAAACATTCAGCCGTGTCAACTTTGAATAGGATATATTTTTAAGCGCCTCCGTGTCCATCAGCAAATATTCTAGCCAGGATGTTTTCCAGTTGTCAGCGTGCTGTACTTTTTAAATCCACGACAACTTTCCACATGAACATCTCATTACGAATGTTTACATCATTTCCTGTGCTAATCTCACAAACAAAGGCCGCCGCGCGTGCCGAGAACTTTTAAGCTAGCAGATCCGCCAAATTTTTGAGGTGGGGGTCCAATTGCGTCAGTGTGCATCCAGTTGCCGTGGCATTTTGAGAAAAAAAAACAACAACGCAATGATGGGATAGCGATGAAAGTCGCGTGTGATTGCAGAATTCCGAGCCTAAACCATCTCTCACCAACATGTGCAGAATGTTGATAAGCGACATCATCCCACTGACTCATTAATCAGTTGTGAAGCTACAGCTACCTGACGCTTCTTCTCATTCCCATGGCCCAAATGATCACCCCTCCCCCCCAGTTTCTTCTGCTATCTGCCTCGGCATGGGAGAAACAAGCTGGTCTCTCTCTTTCTCGCTCTCATCATATATAAGTCGGTAAATTTAGCCCAGTCGTAGTTTACGTTCGACAAAAAAAATTCAATGTCATCCTGTTTTTTATTCCTACAGAAAGTGATGCTTATTGTTTGAATTTATAATTAGGCAGGATTATTGATGATATTGTGAGAAAGGTTTGCTGGTGTGGAAAAAAATATTTTTGCTACTGATTCACTGTACAATATTTTTGAGTTATTGATCTTGCTCTCTCAATATAAATGTAGATAGACCTCTTAAAACAAATCTAGAGATTTTTAAATTGTGTATTTCAACATTGTGGATTTTGCGGGGGTGCTTTGGAATGTATTACTGTAAATGAAAACTGCTTTTCCTGCAAATCCTCCTTTTCAAGCTTCCTTTTCTCAATCACATCCACATGCTCACAACTTTGAACACAGGAAGCGACGCCTGGACACGGCCACAAAAGGAGCGCCTCCAAGCGCTTCAAAGTTTGTCTTCTCCACAAATTCGGACGGACGTGTGTCCTCCGCATTTCTATCTGGGGAACTTAAATGGTGCAGACGCACATCCCGATCACTTTGGTTGTGCATCTAACTAGCGCAAGAAGCCGCTGCACAGCACTTGTTCCTGCTTTAAAAGCACTTTATTTCTCTTTTCAAACCACCCACCTCACCGCTGCACTCTTGCGCGGTGTTCAAATGTCGGAAATGTGTCTAAATGGTGCTGCTTGTAGCACAAGTCCTGCATAAGAACTCTCTTGAGCCACATTAAGGAAGTGCTGATCCGTGTTTTTCACCTCAAACTTGGGTCGAGGAAAGGGCCGCCATGAATATTTGATTAATTTGTTTTGTGCAGGGTCGGGACCCTTAATTCAGCTGCTATTTTAATTGCCTGTTTAGGCATGCCAAACAGATGTATTTGTTTTGTTTGTTTATGTATTTGTTTTTGGAAAGGCCAACGTTCAGATTTATGGTCAGTAGTGGAAAGCAACATGTGTTCATGAGTTTAAAAAAAAAAAAAGGCACAATTTCTCATCAGAGCTACATAGGAACATACGCGCCGTAACTAAAAAATGAATAATAAAAAAAAAAAAATGAATAAAACAAAAATGCCCCTTTAAGTATTGACACACACGACTGACCGCATATGCCCTGTGTGTGTGTGTTTAACAATGTAACAACAACACAGCATTATTCAGTGTTTTTCTTTTTATTCATATTTAGATAAGCCCTCTAATGAGTGCAGTTTTGACTGCCTGAGACCCCAAGCAGTAAACTTGGCCGGATTAGAGCGTCTTTTCATTTCCCACTGGAACTGACCACTGTGTATGTGTGCTGCAGTCAATAATGGCATTCTCCTCACAATTATTTATAACCTATTTCCACCGCAGAGAAAACACATTTGACTAAGTCCGCCTATACGGAATAATCGGATGTTCAGTTTGGAGAAACATGATGTATTGCTTTTAGCTGCCAGTGTTCGCTCTGATGGAATCCAGGCAAGCAAAAAGAACATTTGTCGCTCTTCCATGGGAGGTATTCGGCCTCAGGACAATTTACGAGGTCGTTTACATTTCGCAGAATGTTTGCTTTGGCGAAGAGATTGACTTCACCAGTGGAAGCTCTGTTTACTAATATTTACTTGTTAACTCCATTTTGCACAAAGCGACAGCGCTGTGACCGTGTTCCTTGCGATGCGTTTGTGATTCCTTCCCAACTAGTGCGTACTTTATGACAGCAGTTCAGTCCTAATGTTTATAAAATACGACTATTTAACAGTTGGCCAGTGTTCAAATCGCAGTCAGGTGCCGCAGTCTGGTGTTTGTGTGGCCCGTGCAACTTCCCTCCCTACGCAACTTGCACTGTGTTGACTTCAAAAACCGAATTCTTCTTAAGCCGGCATCAAATGATGAAGTTGAAAGCGCCTTGCAAACAGATGCGCATCGCATTGCCGGCCCACAAGCCAGCATTGGATCCTTGTGAGGAAACGTGGCCGTTGGACGAGCGAGCGGCATCATTAGTCGCTGTCGTGAGATGAGAGCGGCCACAACAAGACTCACGGGGGGGAAACGGAGCCATTACATGGCTTTAAAGAGCAGTTGTTTCCTCCGATGCGTTTTAACCCTCCGTCTGCAAGTATGTTCCTTTCCACACCATTATTAGGAGAACTTTGCGTGAAAAAGCAGCCCAATGTCCACTGAATTGCGCCAAAAATGTCGTTACATTCCCTAATTGTTGTCGTTCTATATTTTTTGAAAGAAAAAAAATGTCAAATTGTCAAAACTATACGGTATGGTTGAACAAGATTCACATCCAGGAGCCTCACGAGGAAAGAACCTTATGTTACTAAATTTTGGCTTTGACACAATTTTGAGTGCTGTAGGTCTGTGTACTTTGGCTGTGGGAAAAATAAAACGAAAAAACATTCAACGTTTACATGAGAAAAAACAGACGAGCCTTTTTCTAATATCCAATCTTTATATGCAGCTAAGCTCAGTAGCAACTACACTTGGCAACTTTAGCATACAGATAAACAGTCCATCAAACTGAGCGGAGAGAGAGAGAAAAAAAAAAGCTTTACTGCAAAATACCTTACGACTCTTATCAATAAAATTCAGCACAAACATCAGATTTAACTGGACAGTGAAAAATAGCTTTCCTTCATTTTTCATTGCAAGAATTTTTTTTTGTCTTGCCTTCTCATTGTAATTGATGACTTCTTCCTCCAGGCATGTATGGTGGATTTTAAAAAGTCTACACACCCCTGTCCAAATGCCAGGCTTTTGTAATATAGGAAAAATGGCAAATGTTTTAATGATAAATAAATAAAAATAAGCAAGTGAAATGTAGTTGCAAATATGTGTACACCCTTTCATAACCTTTTCATGTGTTTGGGAGATATTTTTGGAATGACACAAAGGTTGAAATTGTTGGCCTGAATTTCAAAATGTAAAATTTTCTCTACAATCCGTTGCTGTACAACCTTTTTTTTTCTTTTCTAAATAATTTGGGCTCTTTTTTTTCTTTTCTTATAAATATCACAAAAGCCTGCCATTAAGCAGGGGTGTGTAGACTTTTTATACCCACAGCCACACCACCCACGGTGTTGATTGTCTCGACAAACACGTCAAATCACTCACACATCGGGCTTTCTAAGCAGACATGGTTCATTTAATCTCATTCCTGTATACATTCTTTGTCATCATTCCTTTTTTCGACACATTAAAACGCAGATAATGAAGGCTTTTACATTAGTAACAAATCCATTTCAAAGTCAACACACGGTCATCATAGTTTGACGGTACTGCAGATACCATTTTGGCTGAGATAAAGAAAGCAAGGTGTTCATGTTCTTGTTGTTTTTTTTTCTTCATTAAATACATAGAGACAGATATTCATATGTGCAATGTACTGCCATGGTGGTTAACAGCAACATCTCAAATGAGCAAAGAACCATTAACAACGTTTGTCAAGTCACCCGTCAAGCAGCACTGGGGCACTCAAAATGATGTCTTTTTTTTTTTGTTTGTTTGTTTTTATGATCACAAATACTATACGAACAATTAGAACACTGAGTAGGTTTTACAGATTACAGTTTACAATGAACACGCTGTAATCGTCATCCCCGGGCCCCCCTCAAGTCACTGAACCAAAGACAATAAAAACCAGGCCGACGGCCGAGATTTCGTTCCAAACCTTCTCGTTGATCGTTTTCTCTTTGTCAGTCTGATCGTCACGGCTCCCTCCTTTACCGAGAGGGAGATGGCCCTCCTGCTAGCAGGGTCCTTTTGTAAAGCCATCCATGTGGTCCATGGTAGGATGACACCAAATGAAAGTCAAGCATTTCAACTTTAACATTCCATTTTTTTACTTTTTTTTTTTTTATTCTTTCTTTCAAAGTTGTTTTTTCATGTCGAATGTCCAGCGAATGCCGCCGCCTTAATATCAGTCTGAGAAATAACACCTTCTGCTTTTGGGGATCAGCTTGTGGGAGGGTGACCTCTTTTCCCCCTCCTGGCACTTCTATAAGGCATGTTGAGCCCGGAGCAGCGCCAAAGCCAGGCCGGGAAGCAGAGCCCAGACGTTGGCACGCACGCAGGCGCACTCATCCCTTGGCAGGCCCTGAGGTTCGTCGGGCCCGTCGTCTCTCGGTTCGGGATACTGAGGGAGAGACGCAGAGAGTTAGACGTGTAAAGGTTAGACGTGACTCATGCGCTCGTCGTGGCATTTGATTCGGGGCGGGAGGTGACGCCGGGCTGCTGTCCGAGCACAAGAAGGGAAAATGATGAGTCAGAAAGTCCCCCGATCTTCAACGCATGGGAGGATTCACTTTGGCACGAATGGGAAATCTTCACTGGAGCAAAATGTGTTGATGCGTGTTTATTTGTAGCCGGCGCCGCTTTGTGTGTCGCCTCTTTCAGGTCGAGCCAACCCGTTTTTTTTGTTGTTGTTGTTGTGTGTGTTCCTTTTTTTTTTTAAGCTATCATTGCGGAGTTTATTTACAAGAAAAACACACTGCAAGGCAAAGCTAGTGAAGCTAGCATCGCCCGGGGGATTGGCTTCAATATTTCATTAGGCATACATTACCGTGGGAAGAGGTCAGAACGACATAGTTAAAAAGCAACTCGTCAGATGTGGTTTGACGACAAAAAATAACATTTTTTTTTGCATCGTGTGCAAAATGAGAGAAATGCGCCACGCTGGTCGCATTATAGTAAAGCCATGGGACCAAATATCAAAATGGCCTCGAGAGTTGCAATGTTATTGCTACACACAACAATAGCCTTATTATGTTTTTATTCTTCGAGAACAATCGTTGGCATTTGGAGAACTTTTCTAATTTTCTTGGCTTCTCGTAGCAGAAGAGCAAAACCGTTTGCCTTCAAGTTAAAACAGTCACGCTCAATTTGCAGGGGGCGTCGTTTGCGGTGCTTCGCAGCAATACGGAAACACATCATAAGGAACATGAAACATTTTGCACTCGGCACTCCCCTAATCTCCTCCGATGTAACCTTTGCAGAAATCGCACTTGATGCCATTTTCCCGTACGTCGAGAGGAAAGGAGACGTTATCTCCCCGCGAGGCGTTTTTAATAGAACGAGTTTTAAGAAGAATATAAATAAGAAAAAAATGGTGTTGAATCGTCATTACAGGTGAAAGGCATTTTTCCGTCCTAGAAAAGATAGACAGCCTGTCGCATGAATGTTTAATGCTGCCAAAAAAAATGAAGAGGATAAAAAAAAAAAAAAAAAACCCGCCATGGCTAGCTTTGACAATGCAGCAGACACATCTGCAACTAAAAGCCAATTAATTAGCCGGGGCAGCGATGTGTGGCAGCAGCCTGTTGACATGAGTCCAGATCTGTGGCTGCGGCCAAAAGCCACACATGCACGGAAGCCTTTGAGAAGGCGTAAACACACCGCCACATTTACACACCGTGACCGAGCACACAATGTCCAAACTTGTTTACTCCGGCCCTCACGCCAACATGCACACGGCCGCAGCTCGCCAGCTTTAAGCCCGGCCCGTAAAATGTTGACAAAAGCCTGTACGTCTTGTCACTGAGCAGGTTTGTACAAGTAGATGTTATTGATCACAATGTTAGCACTTTTTTTGTGTTTGTCAAATATTGATTGAATTCAATTGAGCTGAAAAAGTCGACACAATGCCAGCCACAAAACAGGAAACCTCGGCAATCGTCTTCTGTCCAATTGGTTGTTTTTCCTCCTGTGCGGTGGTTTTATCTCAAATCAGTGTTACAAGATAGGTCCAGAAAAAAATGCTTATTTATTTATTTAAAAAATGAAATATACAGACTATAACAAGAAATGAAGCCTACCAACTGAGCAAAATTAGCCTTTTTTTTCCCAAGCAGGAGCAATTTAAAAATTACATTCTACTACATTGTCGCCTTGAAATTCATTAACTTATTCAACCCCATTTTTAATTTAAAAAAACTTTCGTTTTTAAAATCGCCTCCTTTAACTAGTTGCCTCTCCAGAAAACCTGGCGAAATGAGCGCATTACCACTCCCCCCCCCGAGACTTTCCGCCCACATGTTTACTCACTGGGCACAGGATAAAGCCCACAGTCACAAGTGGAAGTGACGTGCGGAATAATTATGCATCTAAATGAGCTGTTGAGAGCTCACGATGACTGACCCGAGTGGGCTGAGTCACACACTTTTTGCTCTCCTCACTGACCGCCCCTCATATCATAGCTTATCATTTGATATGCTCATACATTGAATCATGCATCAATCCGTACATGAATTTGCTCCTCCAGCCATACATGCATGCATACACATGTTTGGGTATTGATTTATAGTTGACCTCCAGCTATGCATCTGCTCATGCAGTACCGGGAAAAAATTCTCAAGCCGACACGGTTTGTTGTTTTGTCTTTGTAGCGCATTAAAAAAAAGTTGCCCATATATTGAAAACATAAATATGTATATTTGTATGCAATGTAAATAATTTGAAAAGACAATGTGAGACATGCCCTAAATATAAGCTGTCAGTCAAGTTTCAGGAATGCGTCACCATGACAACGAGGCTGCTCACAATGAGCATCTGACAGTTCCTGTCTGCGTTCTACTGAATGCCATTCAAGTTTCATTAGGATGACCAAAACAACATATCTAAAGGCGACCTCTGACTTTTGCACGGTAGCGTACATCAACCCAACAAAGCATCCACGCATGCCTGCATGGAAAATCCCAAAACAACCGACGCCGATTCATTCAAGCGTGCACGCGTCCGTCACCAAGCGCTCGCTCGGAAGTCCTTTACCATTCTCTGCCGACATGAGCCAAACGAGGTTCTCCCAATTTATCTGTCATCCAAGTCTGACAAGTTTTAATTGCCCGGCGAAGAATGCGGGGCCGACCAAAATGTCCCCGTAGCTCCCTCACTAATTATAGACTTCCTGCTTGAGTAATCACACGTCTTATTGTTTCCTAATTACCATTTTTACAATAAATTAAACGCTGCGCCCGCCGCTGTTAGACAGGCGCAGATCGGTGCATCAATACTGTCATGTCGACACAAATCCTCGGGAGAAAACAACGCCACCCCCAGATCCACCCATCCGCACGCATTTTTCACCATTGCAAGCTCATTATTGTTATTTTTTTCTCATTACAGCCGTAGTTCAGGTTCAAATGTTTTCGCAAATATGCGGGGGCGTCGAATGACTGTGAAGGCCCTCCAAAAGACTCAAAATAGATCCTCTTAATGGCCATTCATTCGGCGTGCGAAATGGTATTCGTAACTGGATTGACTCTTGCAACCGCGCCAAAATAAAATGAACATCACAGTCAGCAGCACGGCTAAGTCTAATTTAGACAAGATTTGTAAACGGGTTTCCTGAAAAGGTGAGAAAACATCATTAGTCTTAAAGTAGGGGAGGTGTGTGGGTGGGGGGGGCACCTAGCCGAATGCACAGCGTGACATATTTCTTCCCTCTACCGGAGAGACAGAGGGGGAGTTTTTGGCAGAACGCTCCTGTCATTTCTGTCAGACTTTATTTGAATGGAAACTGGTGCATCGTTCTATTAAAAGACAAACATTTGCGCGCTTTTTTTTTTCTTCTTCTTCCCGTAGCAGACGTCGAACCCAGTTCCACTCGACTTGACTGCCGTGTTCCGAGGAGACGGTATTCAGTGGGGAAAGAGGCCCTGGGCCAGTATTTGAGAATCTCTAATCCAGATTAAAACCCCCACCTTCCATTTTCTTTTACCGTTTGAGTCTGTGCGGGAGAAAGAAACGATTTCAACAGATGTCATCAGCTGGGGTGTAGCACAAACTGTCTTATCGTGAAACGTTGGGATCTGATGTGCCAATTGCTTTAAGAGGCATAAAGATTGAATTCCATGTGAATTTGGACGGCGCGGCGCGCTCGGCTTTGCCGCCGCAAAATCCTCCTTTCATGGTTGCCGAGTTGAGGAGTGATTTTGTGGTTCTTCAAGTAATAGGCCTATTTCGACAAATGTATGCAAAGACTACTCGACAAACCTTTATTTCACCCAAAGATAAACTCTGCACAATACAGACTGCACGTAAATGCGATGCTCCAAAAATTGTCGTGCTGTCGTACGGAACTGCCAAATATTTTTGACGGGTAAATATTTTTTAATAGTTATTTTGATACTTTTATTATTATGTCAGCAATGCATTTTTTCAATCAGCATTTTTTCCCACAATGCCACGGGGTATTGACATCTGCACGTGAATATCTCATGGTATTACGGAAAGCAATGCCAAAAGGAAAAAATGACAAAAAAACTATGAAAAAACAAATTTTAATACATCATTTTAGAACATATTAATATAATATTGGCCAAATACTAGAAAAAACTTTTTTTTTGTGCATGTGCAGTTAATACTAATGCTAAGATTTTAGTATTTAGTATATTTGAACTTACTTTGAAATATGATTAAACATACTTGCAGATAATGCTGATTGGGTAATACGTTCCAACTTTTTTGTCATCTAATTGCAACAAACGTATTAGCTTGTCCAAAATGCTCCAGATCGGTAGCTCCAAGCTTTGCTACTTTCATTACCTTAACAAGGGTCACAAAGTGAGGCTCTGTGATTGCCACCAACCGATCCGTCCCCGTCTTCACCGTGGTTGAGGGGTCGGGGACAGACGTGTTCTTGCTCGCCATGTAATCCAGACCGTACCCGAAGGCCTGGATAGCGTTTCCTGTAAAACAAACACAAGAAGTCGGTTAACGTGAGCCAACAGCTCGGTCGCCCGCTTGATTTTGGCAAGCGTGCTGGCGGGGTAGCGACAAAGACGACGGCGAGCCAAAACGTTTTGATACGTCAGTGGGATTAAGAGACGTATGCCAAACTAATCAAAACCAATCTGAGATTTGTCTTTTAAAACCCGTCGTCGGGGAGGCAGAAAAGCGGCGCTGGCTGGCTGGCCTGCGATCAATCATCAAAGATGCGGCCTCCTTATGTAAGTGCTCATGTAGTCAGTTTAACTTTCTGCAAAGAAAATCCTCAAGGATTCAATAGACACGCTCATCAAATCCTTGGTTCGTGTCCTCCGCTCAATAAGGAAGCGTCAATGGCGGACACAATTGCGCCCACACTCGGAGATGATGAACCCCAATTTGTTTGGCGATCAATGCGTGCGCGGAGAAATGGAGTCCTTTTAAAACAAGCCAATCAGTCGCTTCTAACGGGGCAGCATTAGCCCGTGAATACATATGAGGCGCTTCTTCCTTCGCCTTCAGTGCATTTGTTGTGCCTAAGCACATGTGCGAGCCTCTGCAAAAATGTGATAAACCCCCGTTCACTCAGCTTTTCCGACACGTGGCAAAATCACGCCGGCGTACCTTTTCGCTTCTCAGCCGTTTAAAACGTCACGCTTGTGTCGCTTTGCGGAGAGACGGCGTATAATTGCTTGGCAAACACCTCCGTTTTAAGGTCAGATGACTTTGAAAAGATTTTAGAACACTCATCGCGTTCAAAACGCCGCAGAACAAAAGGCGAAACGGTATAATCCCGCTGGACGCAAACATTTCGAGTTCTTGGTGTTTACACCTACGCGGATTTTGGATGTAGGAGAGGACGGGGACTGAGATTCTATTGTCAGAGTAGATTTTAAAAAAAAATTGTGATCGTGGCTACTCAACATTACAGAAAAAAAAATCGGGCACATCTGTGCAACAGGCCTAGGATGCGAGAAAACTGGCAACGCACAGCATCACCCCGCATGAAAACCCCACGCTGTTAAAAAATGTACTGTTTAATAATAAACACAATATGTAGCCATTTCCATGTGTTTTTGAGCATCGACTGAAAATCCCTCCTTCCTTCACGTTGAGTGAACACACCTTTTTTACAGCGTGGGAATACTGCTGCTTGACACTAACAACAGAATCGGATGCTATCAGCGCTTCTCGGGCTTATAAATGTCCATTAGAACATGCAACTAAAGTGCGAACGTGATTCTTAGATAGAATCAATCTGGCTTGTACCATTTGTCTGCATTGTTGAATTTGGAGATGCTATTTCAGGAATATTCCTGATTGTAACTGATTGAGAAATGCAAACACTGCCATTTTGAACAAATGAACATTTGTCCACTTTTTTGTTACCAGAGGTTTTTGTCACCTTAAAGCACAGGTGTCAAACTCAAGGCCCGGGGGCCAGATACGGCCCGCCACGTCATTTTATGTGGCCCGCGAAGACAAATTGTGCATCAAATTTGCGTCATTACTAGAATTGCAAATTGTCTTCGCTTTTAATACCTTTTTTTTTTAATATTTGACCAGTTTTTACTCATCAGTTCTTTGTTTTGTAGCTTTTACTGTATATAATATGAGGTGCTCATACATTTATTTTAGTTGACAGTCATACCGGTCCTCCGAAAGAAGCTATGACTACAATGCGGCTTGGAAAAAAAAAAGTTTGACACCCCTGCCTTAAAGTAAGAAAATAGAAAGTAGATGGAACTTTATGAAAACCGGGGGGATTTATGCCCCGCCCCCTTGCACTATCTGCACCCATGCTTTTCTAAAACATGTCATGTCCACGCAGTCGGCTGCAAATACTTTGCACACTTAGAATTACCTCTAAATGGTTGAAATGATAGCCAATTATAGCACATTTGGATTCTGGATAACATTTCGCCGCCACCTCCGTTGCTTGTCTCCAGTTTCAGCAGTACATTTGTATGTACTCCATTCTTGGAGTGTGGTTGCAATAGCAAACGCAGCATTGTGTACTCCCGCCTCAAGTTTATCGCTCGTTCTGCTTGACGGTGGGGGTGAGGGGCGCTTGCTGCATTTTAAGGGTTATTTTTCAAGACGCCTCCTCAGCTCCGAGCCTCATCCCTCATCCTGCACATTCAGCTAAATGGGAACCCCTGCAATCTATTGAAATGGTCTGAAAGCATTTATCCACACGGCGGAACATGTTGAAGGTGTCGTGTCGCAGCGACTACGCCGAGCGCCGCCGTATCAAGGGAGGATTTTCTGCTTGTGACTGAAAGCGAAGGGAGGACGTTTGAGCGAGCCACCTTGTTGAGCTGCAGCCGCTGTCGTCTCGAGCGTGAGATGTACAGAAGATATGTATTATCTAATTCGGTGTTGGATTTTGATGACACTTTTCTGCCGTAAGCGATAAGCCTGAGATTGCCAGTAAAAAAAATGACATGCAAATGGTTTCTTTTGTGTTAAGGTCTGGGCAGATGTGGCCCCAAGGAAGGATGAGCGGAGAAAAGAAATGACTTCCTTCTGACAAACTTAATTCACTAATTCCAACTTAATCAGCTGGCGAAGAGATGTCTGTTGAAGTTGAATGAATGTGTCGAGCTGACAAATTTTATTACAACTTGACATTACATTAATCCTTGCCGGTTTTTTTCCACTTAGCTCTTCTGACATACTGTATTGTCTCCAATAGCAGTCTCTGACAAACACCAACTAGTCCTCAGACGCATATTGTACTCGACTAAATCAACGCAGCAATCTTCTTTTTTCTTTACAATGATTGGGCCGCATGATGTGGAACAGTTCTGAAGTTCTGGAAGCACATAAGAAAGCGTGTGGCCCCCAAGTAGCACCGATGACAAATCGTGCCTGCTACCAGCATTTAAATTGGGGCCACTTTTGAAAAATGGGGTGAGACTGCAGTACTTGGAGAAAACCTACGCAGGCACTGGGACAACATGCAAACTCCACAGAGATGTTCCAGGACTGGTGTCACATTTGAAGACCGTGACTCACTCAGGCAAGTGTTGTCGGTGAAGCTCTGCAGGAAGTTGGTGCAGTCCTCTTCCTGGTTTCCGCTGCCTTTGCAAGTGCACCAGGGCGAGATGGTCCACTGACTGAAGCTGCTGTCCACATAGTTGGGTGTCATGTCCGTTCCTTAGGATACAAACACAATCCACACATTTGGATGAACGTCGATGGCCCTCACGGACAATAATGTCCGACATTTATTGCAAATGTTAATAGAAAACACTGCAATCGCATTGTCCTGTTTGAGTTTTTACGGGCGCTCGTAATACTTCATTTCCGATGTAAAGAGGTCATAATGCTTCGGAATATTTTCCACGCTTGGGGAATTGCGCGCCGCTGGACGACAACAGTGCTGCGGCAAAACACTTTGCTGCTTTTGAAAGGTCTGTCAGCAGGAGTCAGCCATGTCATCCACTTTGTGTGAGCAGCGTGACTTATCTTCTCGCCGTGTGCAATCTATGCACCCGTGCAACTTGTGTGCAAAAAAGAAAAAAAATATTCCAATTTTGCACCGCGTATAATCTTCGACAAGCCGCCGGACGTCATCGCCAAGGTGCCGTTATCAAAATATGTATGCATTAGCTTGTGCACGTTGTTGGAGCAACATTTCATATGAGCAAACAGATGGTCATCAAGTCTTTTAATTAAGTAAACACTCTCTCTGTGCCTCCCTAATTACTTCTCGTAGTAAACTGATGGCCAGGCCGCTGGGGGAGATATGGTAGCCGCCGGGGAAAAGCTGACAGTCTCCTCCTCCGCCTGCTCCACAGGATAAAAAAAAAAAGCAAGAGGAGAGCAACGCAGCAGCGTTTCTTCCTCTCTAGACCACAAACCATCTCCTGTAATCTCTCAGCGCTGCTGACATTTGTGAAAAACATTGTGAGATCTCCTCGCGGGTCGTTTCTTTTCTCGCTCTCGGTCCATCACGGCGGTACTGACCAATGAGCCTTGTGTAGGAGGCCAGGCAGGCTTGGTGATTGTCTTGGTTGGGACAGGTGCTCACTGTGGGTGGGATGCTGCGGCAGTTTGCCTGGAAATCAGCAAGCCTGGCCCTGCACGGTTAAAAAAGAAAAAAACAAAACAGAAAATGGACAAATGCAAAAAGCAAAATGGTGACAAAAGGTCACAAAATAGACACCAATATATTTTCAGAGGCATAATCTCGTTTAACTTCCCATGGAAAATTGAAATCAATTTTACCAGTTAACAAGACAAACAAAAATTAAAATGTTATTAGTGTTTGACAAATGCACACCGCTATGAACAATTAATTTTTCACTGACACTTGCGCTATCAAATAATGAGAGGTGACCTTGCTAGTCCATGTTTTTTTTAAATGTGCTCTGAAAATAAAATCATAAGTAGTTTAGAAGCTATGAGAAAAAACAGGAAGTAGGAATGATGTATGTATATACCAGCATTAGTTTTTTTTCTTGCTATCTTGACATTATGCCAACAGTAATGAATTAATATAGTATGTGAACGTCATGCTTCTTTTGACCATTTCCAAAATACACTTTGGGCGCCAATCTTGGGTCCAGATAAAAGTGGTCTGTTTGTTTGTTTGTTTTACGGTGTGTTTGCGATAAGAGCTTTAAGTCTACTGAAGCCCCCAGGGCGGCATTGCTAATCCACTTAAGTAGCTTTATTGGGAGGAGCGTGTGCAAAGTTACTCTGTCTGTGCTGTTCACATCACTGCTGCCCACTCTGTGAATCACAAAGCGTTGCATTTCACCCACTCCATCTTCTTCTGACCACTCGGAGGATTTTAAGCAGCCGTAAATAAGCCATGTCGTTGGAGTTTTAACTATTTAGCTAAAATTAATGAACCAAATTAAAATGATAGCCAAACAAAGCGATATGAATTATACACGCGCCGAGGGCACAGAATGGTGAGCGATATAATGATGCGAAACACAAGAGCTGTATAAAAAATGCTGCCTTCATAAAGATAAGATGAAGGCGTTCATTCATTGAACAGTTTGTTGTTTATTACGGGTTGCAATGTTTTGGCTACCTGAATTAGTCACACCAGAATATTAGGAACAGGTATAGCAATATAAATGTAATATGATGCCGGGCATGATTTTTAAAATTATGAAAATGTTTCTAAAGCGGGTGTCTGATTAATTATGATAAAAAATGATTTTGTAGGCAAATTTAGCATTGCTAATTCAACGAAATCTACTGCGGCAGAACACATCATTTTGGGTTTTATGCATGCAAATAAAGTTCAGATGAGTCCAGTTTGAATTTGATTCAGGGCTGAAAAACAAATTCAGTGTGCGTGATATCAACTCAACCTGAGAGATTTCTGGAAATATCATGAGGCTTAAGTTCAGCTTGCATCCAAAATATTGACTCTCCCCAGGTGTGTTTTTTTATTTTTTCTACCGCCAGTGCTTGCATTGTATGACGATGAACTCAGAATATGAAATGGAACCCATTGTGATGTAGTGACTCAACAAATTTCTGTCCAGAGCCAGGCTAAGAGCCCAATACCGGTTCTAAAAACCTCCCACGTAAAAATACCAATCTCCCTCTGCATAAAGTTAATGATGACAAAAGTACTTTTACATTTGTGTGGCAATTAAAAGCAATAGAAACAAATAAGACTAAAACAAAGGTGCAAGTTTCATGCTGTGTTGAAAGCCAATAAATAGGTTTGAAGGCAGGTTTTAAAAATGAACAATTGGGCTTTTCCAATGCACACCGGGTGGTGGTTCTGTTTTTAGGACCAGCGAGCAAAAAAAAAAAGCTTGATCCCCTCTGAGCTTCCACTTGAAATTGTTACAACCTCGAGAAGTAGCTGGTCAGCTGAACACAGAAGCTCAGAGAGCTAAGGCGCGACGAGACCGTTTCTAGATTTGAAAACAAATAGCACAATCCTTAAATAAACTCTTCAGTGCAGAGTCGGGATACCATTTTTATGATTCACTCTTTGAGTACTGACAGATCGTGATTACGATACCTCTGTTTCGGAATTTAGCGCCAACTACTGCCGAGGAGTACTTAAGCTAATCGATTATTATTTTTTGTCTTAAGTATTGATGGCTGGTATCGTCATACTCGATATTTGAAAATAATGCCAGTATTGGCTCAAACCTGATATCTGGTACAACATCAGTGTGCAGACACCTAGTGGCAGGAGGGGGAATTACAGTTTGAGGCGGCCTAGTGGTTAAGCATGTCTTTTAATCACAACTCCTGTGTTTTCTCCAGTTTATTTGGCTTCCTTCCACATTATAAAATGATGCTAAATTGTTCATTGATGTGAATGAATGCCAATGGTTCTTTGGTCATCTGTGCCTGATGCACATAAAAATCAGCTGCAATTGACTCAGCTGGATGGATAAAATATTTCCTGTATTAAATGGTTTTGAAAAACGACCAATTTGAATCCAACCAACATCCTGACTGCGTTTGACTTGTATTTCCTCCAAAATTATCATCGCATCCTGCTGTTCACTTCCATTACCAAACTACAAATGACTTTTATTGTTACAAAACCCTGCTGTCTTTAACCAGCACGGCCATCCGAGCTGAACGCTTTATGCGTCACTTTGGGATTTTTATTTATTTATTTATTTTGCTGTGCAGCCAATGTAGACAAATTAAACCTGGTGTGTGTTGAGGGGACAATAACCTCTCTTGTTGATGTCTTTTACATGACACCTCACAAAAGGGAAATCTTATCTCCAAGATGGTCTTCTCCAGGGGTGCTTAATCATCTTAACGCCTCAAAACGGATGTGAAAATAATCACCTCCTGCACCGATACCATGTGGACCCCCTGATGATACGTTGCCTTTTAACAAACGTGATGAGTTCATTAGTGAAAGGGAATAAAGGAGATGAATAAACTAAATGATTGAAAAGATCTATTTGTGAGTCTACTGTACTCTTGCGAGAAGAGGATTTCAACAATGCACCATGGCCTGCGACGCCAGCAAAAATGTTCCGCCACCTTTTTAACTATGCGTAGCAGCTGCATCACCTTGACGCGGCGCGAGAGCGCTACTCGATCACGAATGCATTGCCGTGTGGCTTTTCTATACATTTCCCAAGCAGCTGGACTGGCTTTGATGAATAATGAGCACTCTTGTGCCGAGGGAATATTGTCATTGGTGGAAGTCGGTGAGGAGCTAGAAATAATGCGGGGTATTTAAAGCAGGTGAGCCATTGTGGTGAGTGTTGCACTTTATCTTAAATCTGTTAGTAAAAACAAGTACAAACGGATTTGTTTAGGGGGGATTATTGGGGGTGACCAGGTTAAAGTCTGTCCTTCCTTCAGCCTCTGATGTAATTGAAGGAGAAAAAAAAAACAAAACTTCCACTGCATCTCTGTTTGGCATCCTATCAAATCACCTTCAGAGCTTGCACTAACACGTTCTTTTATTTCACTTGCATTATGTTGTCCCGATGCATTGACCCGACTAAGTGGACCCGTTTCTTCCAACGCTGCCACTTATCTCACATCTAAGCAACACGGAATCGTTTTGGAATGGGATGCAATCAAATTTGTCTTTGCACGTATACAAGAAGAGAGCAAGAAAATTCACTTAACAGTTTCAACCAGACCAAGAGACGTCAACAGCAATCATCAACAGAGGGAGACGGAATTAAGTAGCCCGTTGAGTCGCCAAACAGCACCCTGATTCTCTTAAATGGAAAAGAAAAAAGATAAGGAAGGGGGAGGGAAAATAACAAGTCCCAAGTATTGCTCTTTTAAGGGAGGGGGACAATAAGAAATCGGAAAAAACAAATATGTGCACGCGTGTGTGTGTGCATGTGCATATATACCGTATTTTCCACACTATAAGGCGCACCTAAAGACCTCCAATTTTCTCAAAAGCTGACCGTGCGCCTTATACTTCGGTGCGCCTTATATATGGATCAATATTGAGCCACTACAGCAGGTGTGTCCAAATATATGGATTTATATATGGACAAAGTTTTAAAATGGGCCATTCATTGAAGATGCGCCTTATAATCCGGTGCGCCTTATAGTGCGGAAAATATGGTATATATAAAACATAGTATATATACTATTTTTTTTAATATATATATATATATATATATATATATATATATATATATATATATATAACAAAGGCTTTGCGACAAAGAGCATCTATGACGCACATTTAAATGGGCTGTAATGTGTTTTTGTTAGCTAAGGCCAACATAAGTTCATGCGTTTTGTTTCTTTTTCGAAGCAGAATTCTTTAAGACAATGATGACTTAAAGACAATAATTTAACGGTTACGGAGGTGCGCTGAGTGTTGGCACAGCGGTGTTCCGGCTCGCGGCACTTTTCAAGGTTTCCAGGGATTTCCATTATAGCGCCACAGAACGCCACTCGCTGCTGAAATTACAGGTTGTCTAGCTCAGAGTTTTTTTTCTGGTCATTTCAGCCACTCAGCCCCCCCAGGGAAGTGTCAGGGGAGCCCCCACAGCGGTAGACTTCTTCCAGCCAACCTGACACTTTAAACACAGTCATTCCGAGCGCATGTCCGTCCAGTCTGGCACTAAGAGAAAACTAATGGCTTTCTCGTTGGATTCTTATTCCAATCACTTGATGGCCCTGACAAACAACGCGAGTCCAATCAGATGAGTGTCAGTCGAAGAAACTATTTCCTTTGGGATGAGACAAAATAGCTATCAGACTGCCCAAATCCTCTAATAGCTTCTAAAGGATGATTATTTCTGTTCAAATGAGAAATTGCCGCTCTCCTCCCTTATCGCCGGTCTTCAGCATATCCAGGCTGTCAGCGCTATCTCGCCATCATCGACCACAAGGCATAACAACGCCGATGACAATGGCGGCCGCCTAATGGGATGGCATAATAGCACTTGGATGAGGCAAATGAAAAAACAAAGGAGGTGCTTTCGATGGCGTCTGCGTTTTATCTCCTTTCTATCCTTCAGCCTCAGCCCCTTATCCTCTTGGTCTCCTCAAGTAGGCACATTTGCAAACTTGCCATCAAGAAATCGGAGCGCGCCAAAGCAAATCCGCAACCTTCTTTGTCGCTTTGATTCACATCGGCGGCGAACAATAGGCAACATCTATGGCGTGAGTTGTGATGCATGGTGCATTACATCAACAATTATTATGGAAAAGGCAAACAAAGCACTCTGACCTTGTGTGGGGAGCAGAAGCGCCATTCTGATTAAAAACAAAACAATAAATCCCTTACATCCATCACACATGGTTTCATATAACTCATTATCACTTTTTTCTATGAGTCAGCCATTGCTATACTTTCCACTGTGACCTTGAGGCTGACTGTAGTTCACCAAGGCCAAGGGTGTTAAACTCGAGGCCCGGGGGCCAGATCCGGCCCGACACATCATTTTATGTGGCCCGCAAAGACAAATTGTGAATTGACTTCATGCGGCAATACTAAAATGACAAATTGTCTTAAAACATTTTTGAAATGATTGAACAGTTTGAACTTTGCATGCTACTCCAGATTCCTAGCACATTCCAAACTCATGTAACGTTATTTAAGTGAAGACTGAAATTGTGTGTAGATGTGACCCGGAGTCTGAATGGTTGTTTGTGATGGCGACCAGTCCATTGTGTGCTTCCAAAGACAGCTGGGACAGGCTCCAGCTCACCTATGACCCGAGTGATGACTAGAAAATGGTTACCAGTGCTGTAGTAGTTTACAAGCTCTCATCATTGTAAACAACCACAATCACATCATTTCCATTTTTGTCTCTTTAGAGGCAAATTTTTCATTCTGATCTTGTTGCATCTAATTAACTTGTCCAGGTATTTTACACGTCGCGGCTTGTAGATTTATTTTTCTATCGACCGTGCTCGCATCTGCTATTTCTGGCAACGCCGCACTCATTGGGATTCCCAGTCGATTCGAAAAGCGCCATGCGGACAGATGGCGTTCTCTGAAAACACAAGGAAGCTTAGCCATCACATTTTTTCGTGCCCATTTTGTTCGACTTTATGGTTTATTTTTGAAAACATTCACCACAATTCTCCTTACTTGGTGGCCACGTTGACTTGATTGGTTACGGGCAGCTGCGAAATGACTTGGAACCCCATACTGTGTGTTGTGCCGTTTGAATGAATGCTAAATCAGGCAGCGCACGGCAGCTTATTCAAGGTTATCCCTAAAATATTGTCGAAACGTGGCAAGCAAACCTTGCCCACGCAAACAAATGTGCTGGAAAACGGGACAGTGAGTTAATAGCGCGCTACACAGCTTTTATCACCGGTAATTAAATGACCATTTGTTGTGCATTAAAGCCACATTTTTTTTTTGTTTTTTTGTTACCCTCGTCCCAATTAGTATTTCATATTTCATAGTTCAAATTAAGAACAAAATTTATTCCAGGATGGTAGTCAACCTCCAATTTGTTTGGATTTTTTGAAACAACTGACTTAAAGTCGGCATCATAAAACCTCAGTTAGCCCTAAACGTTAATTTTGATAAATAAATATGAAAAAAAATGAACACTCCTAGCTATCAATCAAGTAAAAAAACTGCTAATTTGTTTGATTGACTTGATTAAAAATTGATTTACCACAATTGATGCATTGAAACATAAAGCAAGTAGTAGTTCTGTTTTAATGCTTGACGATGTAATACGTTGCCTTTTAAAAAAAACTTAAAATATATATATTTTCGAAGGATTCTGAGAAAATAAAAAAATAAAAATGTAGCCAAAGTTCTGAAATGCAAATTAAGGATAAGAAGGTCTGCTGCAAACCACACAAACACAAACACACACACACAAACACACCACACTGTACTTTAAGATGATAAGTTCTATTTGCATTAATAATAGATATGATATCACCAGAGGAAGTGAACGTGAAGGAAAATAGGAATGCCTCATCAATGATGCCTGCTGTTTACATCGATATTTCCTTTTGATAGTGCGGTTAAGACGATCAGTGAGCGCACGCACACACACACACACGCATAAGCACATCATGTATTGGAATTAAATGCACTTTCTTTAGTGGAAAGCACCCTCTGTGTTCTTCCGCTCTCTCTTGCCTCTCTTGCATCTTGTTTGCAAGTCTCATGTGCAGCCAGCATGTCTCACGCTGCCAACATCCACTGCACAACATTGCAGAAAAACTCTCCATATCAGGCAAAGGTCACCGGTTGACACAGGATTCGTTTTCAAAAGCGGAGTTCTCTACTGCTAGCATACACACTTCATTTATGATCGTCGAGGGAGCAAGAAAAAAAAAAAAAAATAGTATATATTTTTTTCATTTACAAGTATGACACCTAACCAAACGATAATATACTCTGCAGGTCAAACGTTGTGTTGAGATTAAATGTAATTTTCTTGGATTTTTTTTTTTTGTGTATATGAAAAGAACACCGATTTATTTTCATGTGTATGGATAATTTAGACTCTTCATTAATTCTAACACACATTTTTGGAATTTGGGGGAAGTCGGAGCACCTGGAGAAACAGTTGTTGTTTTTTGGGGCTTTTTGGTTTAAATAAAGAATTTTAAGTCAGTATGGGAGAGAGTGCCATCTAGAGGAGTGGAAAAATACAAGTGGTTCATGAAGCAAATTTGAAGCTTCATTTAGTTTCTATTGGCTCGGTCACTCTGCCTGATGTTTATCATCAAGCTGACTGAGTGTGTGTGTGTTTTTTTTGTGTACCTGTTGAGTGATCGCTACTGAAAACCAGCAGGCTAAGCATTCAGTGAGTGTGGGAAGAGGAGAATATACAGTAAATCAAAGCTAGAAGTGTTGAATTGATCCAGCGACCAATCGATAGACTTCACATAGACTGTGAGACTGTTTGGATTCAGAGCGTCATGCGACATTAAAATAGATTGGGAGCTTCTTTGGTTTGACAAGCACGGACATCCAAATAGAGCCTGCTGTCACCGTTGGACTCGGCCGTCCTCAAAGGAGCGCATTTATTTGAAGGTTGAAAAAGCAACAGAGGCGAGCGCTGTGTGTTTTGGTTTGTTTGTGTTGGATTACGGAACAAAATAACATCGTAGCAAACTGCGGCAGAAGTATAGCCGAGTGGAAGAAATGAGTGCTGCTCCGATTAACGTGTGCTTGTGGTCCAGTCCCCAGATCTCTCCTGAATATCAACAATTACCTCCGCAGAGACCGGCTACAAAATGAAATCTCTGTGCACAACTATACCACAACCTTCGCCAATATTATATGTTTTGAAGTCCACTCATTTATATTTTGTTTACAGGGACTTTGGGCTCCACCTGGAAACAATGCAGTGAAATGACTTGAACAAAAAAAAAAGTATTGTCAAGTTTGAACTTTTTGATGTGAATGAGCGGGTTTTTTTTTTTTGCATGACTTTTGACTTGTGCAAGTTGTAACTAGGCCAGTTTGGCTTTCGTGTTTTCAGCTCTTTTGGAAACAGACCAAAAGATAAAAATATGCCAACAATATTGCACAAAATCTTAAAGGTCATCATGCGAGGCAATATGAGAGACTAAAAGCGTGGCGTAACGTCGTAAAAAGTCACAGATGGGACATCGTCTGTCATAAAAATGTAAAAATGATGCTCCTTGTTTTTGATTTAATTCCTCATTAGAAAAAACCTCACATTGAATCCAATCCTAATTCAAGATGCCTGTCCTTGTTTCCTTTGTCATCTCTGTTTGGAGTTTGATCGATCTCAAGAGAGCGTCCTCATTCTTCTTGTTGTCCTTTTGTGACATCACTACATTTCTGCTCTTCTTCAAAGCATTTGGAATGAAAGAGGCTCAGGCAGGTGAGCTGTGTATCCTGTTTTGAGGTGGATCTCCTCAGGGGAGAGACAGGCTTCTTGTTAAATGATCGTCCCTAACTTTAATCAACACATCTCCAGAGGGAAGAGCCCAAAAAAAAAAAATGTTTTCCCCCTAGCGTTTTTTTTGGATGTGTATTGTTCTGAGTTAACTTTAAAAAAAAAGTTGGTCTAATTTCGAGAAGGTTTCTCTGCAGGGGTTTCTTCACATGGAGCCACCAAATAAAGTCGTAATGCCTTGATGCTGTCTTCATTAGCATGACAAATGAGTTGAAATTTGATTTCCTTGTAGAACATATTGGGCGCAGCACAGATTAGGGCCAATGCTGCAGCGTCAGTAAATGACCCAGTTAAATGAAATCAGTTGTTTTCCGGGCCAAATACAGAAATTGTCTTTTGATGATGTCACATGGAGGCCATCATGGCATAGCTGAGCACTCGCCGCCATTTCGCCGCATGTAACTAGTGTGTGCGCGCCGAACAATTATATGTGGCTAAGGGCTCATCGAGCTGTTGACCTTTTGTGGCAACAGATAATGAGCTTTTATGTTCTATAACGTTTCTCTCAATACGCAGGTGAACCCCCTGACACTCGGCTGTCGTCAGGTCAAAGAAATAATCTCGGTCTGAAAACAGATTACACGAGGCCCACGCGCAAGCAATTATCAGGACAATCATAAATTGGAGAATTGCTGCTTTGGATTGATTTAATGGCAAGAATGTGGCTTTTGATCATCATTTCTGAAAAATTATTGGCTAGACTAAGGTCGCGCAATGTGCACGGCGCTGAAAGTAATCACGAAAGGTCGACGACTAGTTTTGCTTCAATTTGAAATTTGTCATTTTATATCAATACTTTTTATCTGTTTCCCTGGATGAAAAAGTGAAGCGTGGAGAGTCTCTGTTGCAGTCAATGAATTGCGCCTCTCATTTTCCATTATTTCTCTTCTTTTCTTCTTTGTTTTCATCATATAATATATGGTATTTGTGGCAGCTAATTTTTTTTCCCTAATAGCAAATCTTTTGGTTGCAGCAAGTATATGTGTCCAAGGGTCAATTGCCTGGCGCACGTATGCGAGACTCCCACAAATTCTTTTCACAATTGCCCAGTCATGTTCAGCTGTGTAGCTCAATGTGCAGGCCCGAGATTACTTTGATTTCAGCCCAAAAAAGGCGTGTAAACAGAGCATTTAAAAAGAGCCACAAAATGTAATTACACATCGATTATTTTTGCTCGTATGGTACGAGATGTAATCCAGTTAAGTGCACAGGAAATTAGACCCTGGAGTATTTGGAGTTGCAGCTAGCACAACCAAGCATTTATCGCTAAATTAAAGGAGTCTGTTGTGGAATTTTAGTATTTGCGAGGTCACAAACAAATTTAATATATAAATAAAAGGCACACAGTTGTTTTGTAGTGTCAGGAAGCCACATTCGTCCAGTGATGCTCAGGTCTTGTCTAAAAAAAATCAACAAATTTACCTAAGTTTGATTCGGACATATTTTTCTGAATCTTTTTTTTTCTTGCTCCAACTTGCTGTATTCAACATGTAAATGTCACCGAGACGTGGCACTAATGGTTGTATCAGCTGCCTAATCATCTGTCACAGTGGGAAAATGGAAAATTAGCCGTTAATGTCCCCCCCGATGCTTCTTAGACTGGCTTTTATTTTTGGCGGTGGACGTTCAAGGGTCTAGCGCTCCGTCGAACTTCATTAGGCTCTCAAATGAGCTTTTAAATACTTCAAATTATTCAAATGTCCCTTCGTTTTTATGCTATTAGACTAATGAACTGGCTGGACACACACACACACACACACACACACATTGGAAAGTGTGAAGATCCTTCGAGTTGATTGGGTGAAGAGCACAAAGTGCGTTTTGCCTGTTCTCAACGCAAGCAGACATGTCACGGCTGGCTAGGTGTGAATTGAACGCGACTGTCTGAATCCAACAGAGTCGCCATGGAGTCAAAGTGAGCCACTAATGTTTTTCTTTTCTGCTTAATTGGGCATTGTCTCAACAAGTTAGCCTTACGAGTTCATCCGACCACTAAAGAGCTATGGCTTCCTTTCAAATTGAAATTAGTACGCTCGGCAAAGTTAAGGCAGAAAATCATAAAAACTTCCAAGATGCCACGGGAGGGAGGTAATTGCTGTCGAGGAGTGACTGGCAGAGCCGGTCCCTTTTAGCTCGTTGCCATCAATATAAAATAATAATGATGAGGAAGTCAGACGTACCGCGGCTCTTATGTAGAAGTGATTGTAAAGAAAAATTTGCTTTTTGGGGGTCTCCAAGGGGCAACAATACGCTTGCATCTAAATAAATTAGACTGCTGTGAAGTATATTTCAGTAGCTCCATTCAAAACTTTTTTAAAGTGTTTTTTTTTTATTTTGTTGGGTTTTATTTTACAAGTAAACTAAAGCCAAATACTTTTTCTGGTATAAAAAATAGTTTACTGAAGGTTTTTTGACTGTTAATGAATCTGTAAGTGAGCTTCAAATGAATATATATTTTTAAATAATAGTCCAAAACACTGGTGTCCAACTCCAGGCCCGGGGGCCAGTTCTGGCCCACCATATCATTTTATGAGGCCCGCAAAAGCACATTATTTGCATGCAGTAAGGCTGAAATGATGCAAAAATCAATACATCCATCCATTTCCCATTATTTATCAGGTCAAAAGGTTACCGGTCTTCTCATTTATGATTGAAAAATGCCAAATTAGCCAAAGGGGATGCTAAGTTTTCTGGTCTAAATTTCAGACACCAAAAAGTTTCACCTCATGGACCTTCGAGCCAGTTACGGCTGTGCGGACGTACAAATTCGATTCATCTTGATCATATTCAAAAAGATCATTTTAAACATAAATACCCTCCGAGTAGATGAAAGTAATCATGCTTCAATTCACAAAGCTTCGCTTCGCATCCTGCCCCCCGATTGGTAGCTGGATGAACCTCAGCCAATTGTCATTCATGAGTTTCAATAGTGCATGTTTTGGAATGAGTTGAAACAGACAAGAGAGGATTTTGTATCAGACGACCCTTACGGATGAATGATACATGATTTCCTGTCGTCACGGGGGCTCTTGCCAGTGGCGTAGCTTTAAGGGCTGCCTTTGAAAGATGCTGGCTGTGTTCAAAATAAGAAAAAAAAAATAGTGTCTAAGAATTTTTTGTTGTTGTAATTTTGGACCCAGTTGAGTTTTCCAAAGAGTCAAAAAATGATCACTGCACTGGTGGACCCAGGAGGCCTTACAGCTCCATTAATTAGAGGATGCTGAGACCAAAGTTGCCCAAGGCCCTGGCAAACGTTCCTATGCCCCCACATAACGAGAGCTCATCACCCATTGGCTGAACCTTTCCCGACCCCTCCAAACTCACTTGCAGAGAGAGTCCTGGCGGCAGACCGCCTTCAGCTCCAGGCAGTTAGGTTTCTCCTTTTCTTTATAGGAGCAGTCGGGCACGATGGTCTGGCGGCGGCGCTCGGCGCAGCCTTCCGTCTGGCAGGGGCAGAAGAGCAGGCGGTGGCTGAACTCGGCCGGCACGCGGTCCAGGAAGAGCCGCAGGGCCTTGTGGCAGCGTTTCTTGTTGCAGCTTTCCCCCTTGTTGGGGTCCTCCTTGCTGCAGGTGGCGATATAGGCCGAGCGGTGCCGCTTGCAGGTGCCGTTCAGGTTGCAGGCTTTAGCCGCGTCCAGGCAAGGGTTGCACGTTCTCTCGGCGTCGGCGCAGTGGAAACCCTTCGGGGCCACTGTGAGCATTCCTAGAGGGAGGTGCAAAGAGAAAAAGGATTTTAATTGGCGTTGTGACGTCGTGGGTCAGTTTCACACAATGATGTCATAGATAAAGCCAAGAAACTTATTTTACGTTCAAAACAATCTCACACAAACATGGATCTCATTTGTAGTCTGTGAATGTACGCGGGGATGTTTTTGTACCCAAACTCAGCTAGGATAGCCTCCAGCTCACCCGTAACCCAAATGAAGACAAGCAATATCGAAAATGGATGGACGGGATTGTCACTTTGATGAAGTTTTTCCCCCCACTCCGGAAAAAACGCGGCCGGACAAACAAAAGATGTTTGCAACAAATGCAATAATAACCAAGAGATACACATCGATACTAGGTCAACACCTACGATCCATTATAGATCACGAGAGGCTTGGCAGCAAAGTCAACAAACAGAGGGCTGATCCTTGTGGCTGTGGTCAACAGGAAGTTGATTCCTCAATAACATCAGAGATTGTCTCTGCGAGTCACTGGAGAGACAACCGCTGTACATCTGCTGCAAAGGAAATATTGATTTCATCTGTTGAACACCCTGAGAGAAAAAATACAAATGCTATATTTCAAATGAGATTTTCAAAATATAGGCTAATCTTCAGATCATGAAGCAACAGCCAGTAGTGAGCAAATACTTATTTGAACTTTGACTCAAAAATCACAAATTAATTGATTAGGGTCTTAGCATGAGGCAGAATCATTTATTATTATTATTATATTTATTATATTTATTATAATATTATGACATTTATTATATTTATTATTATATTTATTAAAATATTTTTTTAATCATTTATTTATTTATTCGTAATTCCTGAAAATATGATCAAGGGCTTTTTGCTGACTGACACGTTAATTCCACGTTTGCAATCCAGGATAAAAACTAAAGTCACAAGTCAAATCAAAGTACCCAAAATACAAGGCTCCAAACATCTCCTACTTACTTTGTTGCGCTAGCCGCTATTTGACTGGTAAACGATTAAACCCGCCTCTGTTTTTCAAGCGTAATGACGGGCACCCAAGCACTGTAATTAACCCCGATATTTGTGGATAACAGACGATGCCATTAGGTGTGCTGCTTCTTACCACAGGGCAGGAGGAAAAAAATGGCACACCTTTTGTCGCCCCTTCACTTGTATTCAAGCAATATTAGAGGATTTAACCTCTTTCCCCCTGTAGATAATGATATTTCAGAGGTCGTGGCGCGGCGCCACGGTGACACCCAGAGAGATTCATCTCTTATTCAACAGAAGCAATCTCACACTGTGTCTATCAGAAAGCCTGCAGCAGGAAGAAGACCATTTGTTTTTTTTCGGAATGGTACGCATTGTTTTCAAGCGCTGTATCGTGCAATATCAATCCCGCAAATGGGGTTAGGTGGAACACAAGTGGGAGAGGAAATAAGAAGACCCCTGAAATTAATTATTTGGTGTGTTCAGATCCCGCTCGGATAAAAACTAAGCCCGCCGCTGTTGAGAAAATGCACCAGGGCAGTTCAAGTATTTCATCACAGACAGAAGAACGTATAGTAAATCTTTCTTTCCATTAAGTAGCTATCATTTCGATGTATCAAGGTTAAATGGAGGAGGTCGTTTGGAGAAATAAATAAATAAATAAGGACAGGAGAGAAGACACATGTTACTGTATGTGCTTGTTTCTGAGCTTTGTCACTGGCTGCTCTCACTTTGACAAGCTCATTTTTGTCAATAAATCAGATAAGTCAGGATTTGGGAAACTGGAGATGACAAGTTCTAGACCCACAAGCATTCGGTTCCTGCTTTTTTTGGACTGCATTTTCTTCCCAGACTTATCAGTTTTTTTTCCAGGCAGTGGTGTACAAAAGTTGGTGGCGATGGGGCATTGCCACCTCCCCACTGAATTCACAGCACACCACTCACATGGTTCAAGATGGCGGCGCGTGCACACGCAGCGGCCACTCTCTGTCCCGTTCGGTGTTTTGTGAGTGTTTACTGAGTGTTTGTCTGGCAGTTTTGTGTGTATTCGTCTCGTGTGATACGTCGTGCTACTAGTGCGGCGGGCATGTTCTGCTCAACATCGGCGGAAGTGGGTTTTATGGCGTTCTGGACTTTGGTGTGGAGAGATTTGCTGCTGGTGTTAGCGCTCGGACTGCTTCGTTATGGAGCGACGCCGGACTGGCCTGCTCTTCCTCCCCCGGTTGGACTGCGTCCTGAGCTCGGACTGCTCCGTCCTGGAGCATTGTTGGGATGCGTCGGCAGCGGGTCTGCGAGGCAGCGGAAGAGGGGCCAGCGCGGAGACGTCGGGCCAGGCTTGCGGCCAACCCAGCTCGCCCATCCGTGCCTTCCATTCTCCTGGCGTACGTTCGTTCGCGGGACGACAAGATGGGTTGCGTTCGCCTGATAGGATCCACGAACCGGACAGTGCGTGCCTGCTGTGTGCTCGTGTTCACAGTGGCCTGGTTGACTGTCATCTTACCGGACTCTGCTGTGCATCGGGAGCGGCTAGCGTGCTATCACGCTTATTGTTCATTGATGTTGACTTCTTATGTTATTTTTCCTGTGTTGTTTACTTGTATGTGCGTTGTGAACTCTGTCTTGTCACCCTGGGATAGTGAGAAACGTAATTTCGATCTCTTTGTGTGTCTTGACATGCGGAGGAATTGACAATAAAGGAGACTTTGACTTTGACTTTGACTTTTGACATCCCATGAAAAACAATTCAATGGCACCAATGATGTTTCTTAGTGTAGCAGTTTTTCCCTATTTATTTATTTATTTATAACTGTACAGTTGTGGGTTGCCAATTGTAGTTTATTTTTGGCAATTTCAGTCAGATTTGGTTGTCTCATTCTGTATGTCAGGTCTTAGTATTGAGCAGGAAGGGATGATTATCATTGATCAAGAAAGTTCTTTCAAGTTCCCTTCCCTAGTCCTCTCCAAAGGTGAACCAATTCTATTCTGGCAGGATTTAGGGTGTCTGAGAAAGGATTGGCGAGGCCGAAGGAGGAAGGCCGCCCGCCCGCCAGCCCGACTGAGGGCCTTCTCACATGGGACGGTGGTCCAGCTGGATGAGAGCTTTCCATGGCGCTTGTCCAGTTACATTGATGAATTGCCGCCCCTAAATCTCCCCTGACCATCTGCAGGCTCTAATGTTGGCCACTGGGGGTCCATCAGGAGGAGGTGGATGAACTACAAAGATTATTCCGAGTTGAACTTGTTTATCTTTCGCGACGACCACTGACTGAGGAGTTGAGCTTGAATTTGGTTCTAGAAAAAAAAAAATGTCCTGGGGTGAATGTAAGACACAAAGCTCACTTCCTGGCAGTGCGGCAGTTCTCCGCACTCACAAACACACACACACTCAGGATGCACTCGGAACAGCAGGAGGGAAAAGGGAAGGAAGCAAAGATTGGATATGGGAGGGGAAAAGTGCAGTATTGTGTTACTAATTGATTTTCCGAGTGCATTTCAAAGAAGGTTTGTTTTGCTATAACGCAAGCGGGAGGCTGTTGATAAGCTAATGATAAAAGACATATAAAATGGAAAAAGCTTTCAGCAGGCAGATGGCTGTTGGTCATGACAGATAGAGGGGATGTGATGAGAGGATTGCCACTTAAGCACGCACGCACACACAAACACACACACGCACACACCAAGGAGAGAGTTCAATTAATTCCGACTAATTCAGGAAAGATGTGTGACTCCTGCTCCTAATAATTAACCCAGCCCATCAGCGGTGCAATCAACAGCTCTCATCGCTACACTCCACACATACCTATTAAGTTAGCTTGCCGACGGCTGTGGCAAACATTACCGAGAAAGTGTGCGAAGCTTTCGGAATAAATGAACAGCAGTTTGATACATTGGTTAATGGATGCTCTCATTATCCCCCCCCCCCCGCCACAAAATCCAGTTTCAAATTTTACAGACGGATATTATTTGACGTCATAATTAATGTAGCGCTCTCCGAACCAAATATCCATTCATATTCATTAACATGATTCTATGAAGTTTCCCCATAATTATATGGAAAAACCTGTTTGCGTCAATAGTCTAGACATGTGGATTAGTTCGTGTTTAAAACTCAGTGGCTTGAATTTAAATTACAAATCAGCAACTGCAGGGGGGGGGGACACAAAGCTAACAATGATTTTCTTACTGTTGATCCAACGTGATTTCCCTCTCTTTGGGGTAATCTATCCATTTGACTCCTAGTAGGCTTTTAATGGGCGTCATGCCATCTTAATGGAACCAAACTAACCCTCATTTGCCTTTTAGTACCCACGTAGAAGACGTGGGGAGCAAATTGGAGACAAGGTAAAGATGCCGTGAGACATGTTGAACGGTTCAAATGTGATTTCAGATCGCTGCGGGAACAGCGAAAGAGGACGGCTGAAAATAAAGCAAGATCACGGTGAACTGTTGTCAAAAGGAGATGAAGAAAATGTTCTCTACATCTGAAATTGGACGCTTCTCGCTTTTTTTCCCCCCAAAGAGACTCATCCGGCCCAAGTAACGGCATTCCGTCAGCCTAATTTCAAACGTGCATTTCATATATCATTAGTTACTCAAGGGAGGGGGGAGGGGGGGTTCATCCCAGGTTAAAAAAGAGCCTCTTGGCTACGCGTATGTTCTCAGTAATTAGGAAAGGTGCCAAAGTTTGGATTTAATATGGCCCGGGGTGACTGCGCAAAAGCTTGTTAGGGAAGTCTTTAGTCCGAACCCTGAGGAGCATGTCAAGCATGGCTGTGTCAAAGGGCTCATCAGTCATTAGCGGAGGGCTCGGCGCCGCAGCGAGGTCTACGTTAGGCACAAAAGAGGGGCTACTACATCATCTGGCCTCAGCCTCAGATGGCAAATCATTCAAACGTATGTCCTCGGAGGAAGAGTTCAAGAGCGTCCACCAGTTGAACTGGACCTCAGAGCAGGAAACGATCGCCGCGAAGCCAAACTATCAGCGCGGAGATCCTCCGACGACAGCGTTTCAGAATTTAGAGTGCGTGGGGGTGAAATTGGGTCGTCAGAAAAAAAAACTTGTATCAGTGTAAGCCCACTTGAAAAATACCCCAGCTCTGCAGTAACAGCTGGAAAAGTGCAATTGTTTCTCCAACGGTTGTCGTCTGTTTAAATTTGCGCCCTCTTGTGGACACATCTTGAAGGATTTTGCGATTCAGTTTATCGTCATTAAGCTAGTGTCTTTTTTGAAGAGTTTGTCGCTAAAAGATGGTCGTCTTAACTAGCGACAATTTTGGAATGTTCGACTTTATTGGTTCAAAAGCAAAAGCTGATGCAAAGAGTGGAAGAGATTCCAAAATCCTCCCAAAAATGAAGCCTAGGCCATAAATAAACACAAGCTTGACAATATGCAAAGCCAATCACGCATAGTTTAACACAGATACCCTCAGAGCGCTAATGACAAGAAAGACACCTTTGCCGCATGTCTAAAAAGACCTCCCTCCATGTTTGCTTAAGTCATGGTAATTATAAGGAGGACAATGTGAAAATGGCAACATTGTAACAGCATGCCGCACACGGCCGTTGTCCCGTTTTTTTTTTTTTTTTGTGTGCATCCCACCAGCTGCGGATGGCTGTGAGTATTTAATTGGATAGGAGGCACACTGAGCTGAGATGAGAAGCTTAGTGGCCAGGGTTAGCGACTCGCACTCAAAAGATGTTCAACTTAATTCCCGCAGCGACCTGGCTAGTCATCATTCTAAGCTATCTTTTGGTCCTAATAAGTTCATTAGCTCAGCATTGGGTCAAAAGACCACAATGTAATTTCTTTGGGCGGCATATTAACAATTGCACTTAATGATGGCTTAATGACATCTGGTGAGGTTCTGCTGCAACAGCAGAGTCATGCATTGATTTTAAAGGGGCAATAGGATATTTGTATATTTACAATATTTCAATCTGTGTGGGAAAACATCAAATGTAAAATGACAGATTGGGCAAAATTGGGAGGTTCCATTACGGTTTCTAAAAATAGATCTTTGGTTGGCAAAAATATGAAGGCTCTATTTTGGGAGGTACTGCAGAATCCTGGTTTGTAGAGAGGGACATTTTTCTTCTGCTTTGTTTATTTTCCGTTGAAGGATCTCTGTTACTTTACGTCGGGATGCATCTGTAGTCCTCAGCTGCAGTGCAATTCCAGCAAGGTGCAAGCTAACCAACCAAACTTATCGAAGCTATATACGGCCTTTATTGCAAAAGCACAAAAATAATATGAATGTATCAAAGAAGCAACGGAGCTGCAGTCCAAAGCGTAGACGATTCATCTTTAGTGGTAACTAAAGTCAGTGGGGCGAGACGCTGTCTGCCAATTCCACGTGTGGGACTGTAAATAAGACAAATGTTCCTTCCCATTGTACTTCATCTTTTTGACTTTGTCTGCGTGCGGACTTGATGGCAGTCAGAGGAGAAATGAGGGAAATATGTACAGAAAATGGCATGAGTGTGTTTCCTCGTTCATGGCTCGGAATTTGATTAGCAGCCTATTGCCTGTGAGAGAAGGATTTCAGGAAGTATTTATATTTATAGATCAAGATATAGTGTTATTTGGATGGATGGATGGATGGATGGATGGATGGATGGATGGATGGATGGATGGATGGATGGATGGATGGATGGATGGATGGATGGATGGATGGATGGATGGATGGTCACATTCTGATTGTTTGAAAAAGTTTTATTCATATTAAGTTAAGATTAATATAATATACTAAATTAAATATACTTTTATTATCAAACTTTGATTAATAATAAAACTAAATTAATATTAATATAATATAAAATTAAAAATAATATTAATATAAAATTTGAACCCAAGATATTTCACAACTTTTGCCTTGTGTGGAGTTTGCATGTTTTCCCTCCCCAGCCTTGCATTGATTTTCTGTCAGGCTTCCTCCAACATTCCCCAAACATTCTATCTTCATTGAAAGCTCTTAACTTGTACATCATTGTGAATTAGAGCGCAAATAATCGTTTCTTTGGTTGTTTTTGCTATTGATTAGTGACCAGCCCCTTGGGTACCCTGGTTAGGGTCTGCGGGATGCAGTATAGAAAATAAACGGATGTTTACGGTAAATACAATCGGATTCCTCGACTACACTTTAATGACGGTAACGACGTTGGAGATATAGAATAACGCCGGTTTATTGGCCACCATAGGAAAGACTAAAACATTAATGCTTCTGTGTATTGTACTGCTGTCAAAGACATTTCCTACACCCCCCTAATTTGTTCCAACCTCCTTGGCATCCGCCATTGGAGTGGTCATCAATGGGGTGATACTCGCGCCTATAAAATGATGATGGTGAGATTAAGTTGTCACATCTCTTTCTCTCAATCACTGGCTCACACTTGCTTCGTTGCCGGTCGCTGAATAGAGACACATTAAGCTTTTAGTGCATGTTTTACTTTTGGCTGTAAAATTCTATGCCGTGCTTTTAGTGTTTTGAATGGCAGCAGTTTTCAAGGCGCTGCACAAAACGCTTATGAAACTGTTGATGAAAGACCTGTCAGAGTGATTGCTCTGGCTTTGAATCGTGCGAGACACCAAGGTGCTATTTGAAATGAACGGAGATAGAAGAACATATTACATTCTTGTATATTCATTTGGACTATCATATAAGCTGTGACGAACACCATACTGCACACAAGTTTATTTCCAGAAACATTTGCGTGCAGCATCACCGCGAAATGCCGCTTCACCATGTTTACTTTGAACTCTGCTGCGCTGATTGACCCAAATCCGCAGAGCCCTCCTGGGTTTATATTCAATTAGCATGTATTCATGACCCAAATCATTTAGTGATTTATAGACCAGTGGCGGAATCTTAAAATCGATTCTACAACTGACTAAATACCAGTGTAAAGTCATTAGAACAAAAGTAATTTGTTCCGACCTCTTTTTTTCAGCTCGGTTAATTGAAGACTCCAAATTGTTCACAGATGTGAGTTTATTCTCATTATGATGATGATGATCATTGTCGTTGTTATTATTGTTATTTTTCCATTATTATTATTATCATTACGCTCATTATATTCCCTGAAGATAAATTCAACTGTCATTCTGCGGTATATTTGTGTTGCACAAGATCACACACTTACGCGCATGTAAAGGATGCGAGCTGGATGAGATCTTGCTTAATTGCATCTCTCACACAACTGGTTGCCATGGTTCTTGGCTGGCAACCAGTCCAAGATGCACTCCAGCTCCAGCTCACCTGTGACCCTAATGAAGCTAAGCACGCTTTGAACACAGATGCACAGATTTGTAAATATTCATTCATATTGAGCCCTCAGCTAAAACCAACAAAATGTTTTGGGGAATTACATAAACCCTCAATTCATTTTGAATCGGGATTAAACAACATGAACTGCTGGTGATCTCAATGGTCAATGCAAAAAAATTAAATGAACAAGTCCTTCTCAATTGCATGCAACATGTCATATTTTCTTTTTTTAGGCTTGCTCTTATGCACATTCCTTTTTTTTAAAAATTAATTAGGCAGTCGGAGGAGTTGCCGTGCTACATGTCACGCGCATGCAAACTAGCACACGCTGGTGTCCGGCAACATCAAATCAAACGGTGCTCAAAAAAGAACACTCATTTATTTAGGTTGAAAAAAAACAAAACATAACAAATACTGGCACTGAATCGAATTTTGCGTTCATTAATTCATATTTTGTGAAGTCGTTATGTCAATTGACAACATATCAACTTGGCGTAATTGGCAATTAAATGTATTTAGCCAAACATCAAATAGAGTGTAAGGAACGGGAATGTGATTGCTTCACACTCAGTTTGTGGTTGAAATGATGAGGCACTGATGAATTAACATATAACGACTTCATTCCAACTGATTGGGATGCCTGTAACGCTGCCCTAAAATGTTTTTCACTCGACAAATAATCTTTGCATTAATGTGTGTATGGCGAAAAACCACCCTGCAGTCTCCAAGCAGACAAGTTGCTTCAATTACTACGTCGAAAGAATATGAAGATGAAAGGGATGCTTTCTTGTTTAAATTCTAAAAGAGCGGCGATGGCAGAATGTGTCGACAACATGGAAATTTTCGCAATGTTTTGGAGGCGGTAAACAACAATTTGCTCATCCTTTTGTCAGTCGGCTACCCCCAATGGCTCCTCGGTGTAATGAGAAAGTGACATGATAAAGAATGCAGCTCTGGAAAAAAAAAGTCGAGAGCTCTGCAAACACTTTTGTTTTATGCCAACAAGTCGTACAACAGTAAAGTTATATTTGGCCGAGCAATAATACGCTCTATGTTTGTGAAAAGAGATTTTATAAAAGAACATGAGCAATGAATTTGTAGTTTTCTCTGTATGTGGTACATTTCATGTTTTGAAATCACTGCAAGCAGACTTAAATGTACGTAACAGGCGCCGCAGGTTTCTTCTTTGTACCTCAGCTAGGATATAAAATTAAAACGACAATCATGCTGTTAAAGCCTTGCTTTCAAATTGGATATTTTTATCATCATAATCCAAAGATTAATAACAAACTCACTTGATTTCAACTTTTGCGCCACTGACTTCATTATGTTTATGATTCAAGGTTTTCCGCATTGGTTCATTAAAATAAAAATTGAGTGGCTCCTTTCTTAATGATGTTATCATTTTTATATTCAAATAGCAAATTTGATTCCATGTATGCAAAGGTGGCAGAACATGGTGGCGATTAACATGATATTAAAATGTACAACTTTAAAGACAAAGTTGTAATTGTTTTGGATCTTTCATTTGAAAGTAAACTTCAACTAGAAATGCCGATAAACACCTCGAAGTAGAAGAATTTTTCTCTATCTGCCAAATTGCTGCTTGTTGTTATGCAAACACACAGTACTCTCATCTCAAATTTCTGCTCTTAAGTCAAAGCAGATTAATTTGAATAAGCATTTAGGGGCAAATTGGAGAGCTACCAGTTGCCCATCCCAGCTTTTAATTATTACTATGCATTAGGCAATTGTAAATTATAATTTTATTCCTCACAAATTTCCATGATTTGTCTTTTACCCCTGCGAAAAGGGAATCTCACTATTCAAGTGTTGTAATACTGTTGAAATACTCACACAGCCGAATAAACGATGACACCCAGACAAGATCACCACTTCAGTTCTTTTTGTGATATTTGTATGCCGTGAGATTTTTGTAATGTAAAACGAGGCTCCTCGACTGGCTCCAAGGTTGGCAACAGTAAATGGAGCGCGATATAGAGCAGTAGATTGGGAGTGAACACATTGCAGAACGCAGCCAAGGTCTCAACAAGGATGCGTTTGTCAGTCCGCACATCTAGTAAAGGGTCAGTCGCAATCATTCCGGGTTTGTGATGAAGTCATCCGTCGGCATGTTGCAGCTAATGCAGATGAAGTCATTGAGGGCGACTAGTGTTCTTGTTGGTGAGACAAACCCCGCAGCTTCGAGTGACTCATTTGCCTCATTGTCTGAGTGCATGTGAAAATAAGTGGTGACAATAGAAGAGAAGGACAGGTCTAAGTAGAGCAGATTTAAGTTCTACCTGAGGCATTACTTTAAAAGGCTTACCTTGAAAAGTCTTGCGGAATAAAATAAAACACACATTTGAGGCAAACGGAGTTTTACAGGTTATTTGGTGCAATTTTATAACTACAGAAGGTAAAAAATAAATAATTATAATTGGCCACTGACTCATCCAGGGCGCACCCCAACACTCGCTCCAAATCAGCTCGGGTGGGTATCGGCTTACTCGTGACCCTAGCAAGGTTAAGCACCACCCAAAATCAATGGATGGATGGTTAAAACATCAACACCTCACGGGACGCACGTATGGGCTTTGCATACAACTACGACATTTATCAACCTGATTCTGAAGAACAATATCGAAGGAATAATTACCCGTGGATTTCTTACAGGCCCCCAATCAATTACTGTGCGAGCTCAGAAATGATAAATAATGAGCTAAACTGGCAGCGTAACACATCCCTGTGAGCAAATCCAATATTTCACCTTGGGGAGAATGAAGGAAAACAGCTGAATCAAAAATGGCTGGGTTAATGACTCCCCTGTTACATCTTAATCAACAAAGTACGCTGTAGAATTTGCTTTGTTTCAAATGGCGGGGCTGGAAATCGCCAGGCAATTATCGTACATTTGGCTGCCATTGACATATTGAAACTTCTGCTTTGATGATTATCATCACGGGAGATGACATGACACCTTTGTACACTTTGATTTTTCATTCAGAAATGAATAATAAATCCCCGCTGTACCTAAATAAGGATTCAATGAAAATTTGCTCCATATAGAAGTCCAATTAAAAAATATAAGTAAATAATTGCTTGACAAGAGTTTGACTGATTCAATGCAAATTTTGAATATTTCAAGTTAAAGACAACCGAATGGAATTTACAAATCAACTCGATAAAAAAAACAAAAGTTGAAGCCGCTGAAACATTCAATGTTTAAGATTTGGGTTATACGCCAAATTGCACAACTTCAAGGGACGATGGACTCTGCATCTTCCCTTTCATTCCCCTAATTCCCAAATAATCAATGCCCACATTCCTATAGCTCTTCCAATCATCTTTCTTCTTTCATTTTACCATGTAAACATTCAATGCGAGACCAAGTGATGCACCGCTGATTCCAAGCTAAGGGGATTATGCAAAAAGCGTGCCTTTGTGGTACATCCCTACAAAGCGGGAAACAAGCAAGGAGAAAATATGCTGTCTTTAGTGTTTCGAGATTGCTTTTGGCGAAAAACAACAGGGGCATAAAACGAAAAGAACATCATCTGCTGATGTTTTGACAGAGGAGGATGAAAGTGAACCACTGGATGTGTGCAACGGTAGCTTGTGGGCCTGCACTGGGCACACAGCGGTCAACCTATAGAACAGCAATGTCAACACATGCGGCAAGATCTACATTGATTAGTGGCACCGCCACGATAATAACCGCTAAATTAAATCATTAACTCTATGGCGCCTGTTGAGCCCAAGCTGTTTAATTAGTAAAGAGGAAATCAAACTGAAAATAGAATCAATGCAATGTGGGCTTGCTCTCTTGTTTACCTCACGTCCCACATGACACAGCAGCAAACAATAAAATGGCTGACCTCACAGAACCCTTTAAGCCCACACTTTGGTCCGATAGGAATTGCATGAAAATTCAAAAGGAGCCAATCAGAAGCGTGGCTGGAACCACTAGCTCGGTAACTGTAACAAACGTACAGTGCTGAATTAATGAGAAAAATAAAACCCGACACTAACCCTTAACCCTCAAACATTATGCGATTAACATCTAATTAAGTGATGCATTTGCATACCACTAGAGGGAGCCCTTGCACCACAAAATATGCGTAGGATACTCTATAAATATGTTAAATATTCCTATCAGGGGTTAGTGAGCATCCAAGGCCAGTTACCTGAGGAGATGGAGGCCAAGCGGAATGCATCCTGGTGTCTGCCGGGTGCGACAGGTTCATATGGGGATGAGTCGTCCATATCTCCGTCTGAAAGGACAGAATGAAACTTTTAAGCACTTCATTGAAGCCACTTATAATCCTTTACAAATCTTCATAGAAGGACATTTCTCTTTGATTTCACACAGATTCAGCAAGTCTGAACAAAAGGTTATTGCATGAAATATATACGTTACTGTTGAATACTACATTATATAAATTCACGGTCATATGACTTTCTTTTGGACCTTGTGGTTTAATGTTGGTGTGCAACATAAGTGGCAGCACATCTTTGCTTAGAAAATAAATTCAAAGAATCTAATTAGCACAGCGAAGAGCCTCCTGTGTCGTATGTGTGGTTCTTAATCCCCGCATTTACATTCACAACCATTCGGTGTGCGTGAGTACCTGTCACCCACCAGCGAGCAATAGTTTTGCATTGGAATACTGATAGAACTATTAAAGCAGTGCAAATTAACCAACAAATGCTTGTGTGTATAGTCACAAAACCAAGCTGAGGGCGAACCTGCTGTCTATCCGTCACTCAAGAGGCGCCCTGGTTAGCTTAGGGGCTAGCCGACTGCTAGCGTCTGTCTTTGCGACACCTAAAAAAATTTAATTATCGATTTGTTGAGTCACATCTTATGCCAGTCGCCCAAATTAATCAAAACAATCATACTGGGATTAATCACTTATTAATATAATGATATAATTATTATAACTAGTTGCAACTGTGTTGGTTTTAATTTTCCAAAGACATAGTGAGTTTGAAAATAGCTAGCTCAATGTAATTTGATAACTTTCTGTTCTGTAGTTTTGCGTTTGGAGACTAAAAGCTATGCTGCCTGCACAATCAGAGAAGCAATCAGTTGATACAAAACATTTGAAAATTATTTTTCAGCATTTTACTTTTGTGGTGTCTCCTGTGAAAATACCTAATCAACAAATCAGTCAACAGAATCGAAGGCATCAACCATGTGTTGCTATTTTCACAAAAAAACGGGTTATAAAATCCGAATCCAACCATTAGTAAAGCCTGATGAAAGGCAAATGAAAAGACTGGCGACGGGTTTCCAGAGGGGAAAGAAAACAAATCTTTGGCATGTGTACATCTGTAAAGTTATTGCTTTATGTGAGGCTCTCTGCCCCCTTTCCATCAATATTGACAATCATAACAAGATAGAGAAGCTCTCATGGAGCCAGTGGCAGCTGAGCACAGTGTGCCAACACGAAGCGTGCACGCGTGTGTGCGCGTGAGCGTAAAGGGGAAGAAATGGAACTGAAAATGTAATCCCCTAATCCTCAAAGTTTGGAGTCTATGCACTTTTCTTGTTTTTTGCCTTTTTTGTTTGTAGCTGTTGATCAAATTATACATCTGAGCGTGTTTGGAAGCTTTCTGCCTTGCTGCCTGCCTGCCAGCCTGCTTGTGGAAAACATGGCGACAGCCCACAGTGTGTTTAATTACACTTGCATTCTCAAGTTGTGCTACTTCAGAAGCTCTTCAGGAGTTTCACAACCGGCATTCACGCGGCAACAACATTTACCATTATTCCATGTCAAGAGTCTCAGCAATGGACGCAGCTATTGTACGTTCCATAAAAACATAAATGATGCCGCAATCTGCTTCTTGTATTACATCCAGAACACGCTGTACTGCTCTTAACAACCTGGAACCTTGTCTTATATCGCTAACGCTCGCTCATGCTGAAATTGAAGGTCATCACCAGAGGTATGTGGAGTTGCGTAAAACTGTACTTAAGTACTACATTGATTTTTCCATACTTCAAATCATTTAGTGTCTTTGAAAACTTTACTTCGCGATGAGGTTGCTGAGACTTACGTGTGGGGTCATGTAACCGCCAAGCTCTGTTTGATTGAGTCAAAGGTTACATTGCTTTGGCGAAGCAAAAAATGTTTTTATTTTTTGCAAAAATTCTTCTGAAAATGCTGAAAAAAAAAGATTGGGTTCCCTACGGGGTACATGTGGAAATGTCAGAAAAAACATTCCTGGAAAAACTGGAAAATTAAATTATTGAGTCTGGCACTTGCATATTTCAGAAGGGGGGGAGTGCTCCTACTGCCCACCCTTCTAGCTCCGCCACTGAAGTAATGGGAAAGGTCTTGCTGACGTACCAAAACAAATAGATCACACGAGCACTAACTAGTGAGTGGAGCTTATCTCACTAATGATGTATTAGTAGTATTTCTCCTTAATCACTCAAGCAAACATAAGTTGCATTAAAACTACCCTGACAAGTACAATATATCCAAGAAGTTACTAAATGTAGCGATGTAGCGAATAGCTAGTTACAACCTTCCCCTGCTCCCCTTTGTGACTTACAAAGTGCAATTGCTCATCCATTGCAGTAGGTGGCAGCACTCATTGTTGAGTGTTTTTTGCACTTAGCATGGGCACACACCGCAGAGAGCAGGGCAAAAAATAGTTTGGAGTGATGCTACTCACTTAATTTTGCAATCATCTCCAAGCGTTAGCCACATATTTATTTCACTTGAAAAGCTTTTTCAAGTAACCCAAAACTATGTCAATTTTCCACGAATCACAGCATCTTTGCTGACAGGATTCTTATTAAAGGAAAAATGCGGTTTGATCACATTAAGCCCAACATATTCCTTTAGAAACCGATTCAAAAATTCTACCAATTCTACCATGTGTGCTAAAATGAGTCACTTGCGCTCAAATATCACTGCTCTTTGACCCACAGCCAATCACGCGTCATCATCATCAAGTAATAGAAGTCTTCCCAGCTGTTTTGTGATATGATGTTTTTAGCCGCGGGGCGACAATTTATTGCTGTAATTAAGCCGCCATTTGCCTTCATTTTCTCTGCCAGCGCAGAGCATGACAGACCATCAGGCCTGTGCGGAAGCGCGACATCAGTCATCCTCGTGCATGCATTATCAATGAAGCTCAACTCCCGAGGTGATGGAGATTGTCCTTTTGATTTTCCCTGGCATTCTTGGCAACCTCCTAATGGCTGCGAGCAAAGTCAATTTTAATAACTGTCATTCACAGCTCTCTTATTTTGCTCCCGTTTGATTGATTTTGCATTCTCTGTTTTTCTGCAGGCTAATGTTGGGGGGGAGTCACAACATTGGCCAATCTTAAAAATGACACTAGTGTTCAACTACAGTATAATGAAAACCGCCCCGTGTGATACAAAAAGACTCGCTGCTGGTGGCGCACGCTTAGAGAAAACAACAACAAGAAAAAAGTTTGCTGTCAGAGCTCCCAAAAGCTTGCGAAATGAGCTGTCAGCGTCAAATTGCTTTTGAAGAAGCGCCGCTGCAATACGGCACCTTCATCACATTAGCGCGAGGTGCAAACATGGAGTCAAACTAGTGGCGCACGTGCATCTTTCTTTGAATTCCACTGCATAAATTCCGTTTGCAGCGCTGCTTTTGAAGTGATATTGACATTTTAAACTCAATTTCAAACCCGACAAATAGAATATTGGATTATCCCGTGATAATATTTCAAGTCACATATCCGAATGCGGCGATGTGCCCCCCCCCCCCCCTCGCCACCCACCTCACATTTCCTTGGGCGACGTATAATGGTAATGTGAATAGTTACACACTCACTTAGCTGATACCACCATTTTTATTTATACCCAGCGCTTGGTGATTGAAAACTGTTTTCCTTCTGAAACCTTAAGTTAAGACACCAAACAAAACGGAGAAATCCTTTCAGTGCACCGCCGCGGGTCAACCAGATCATTAAAAACAGCCTCATCATATCAGCCTCCCAATTTACATTTTATAGTAAAACTAAATTTGGCTTGTTCTAAAATCCAAAAGGGCTTAAATGTTGTTATCAAGCACTTCAATATTTCATGTAAAACATGATTAGCGCTTCTTTATGGCTGCGTCGCTTAGCCGCGGGTAAAGCAGCCAAATAATTAATGCGCCTGAAAAAAGTATTTACAAAATAATTTAACCCCTCTGTGCAGAGAGGGGAGGGCCTCCGCTGACAACAAGCGGCAATTTCAATTAACGATGCTGAGTGAGTGGCTGCAGCTTGCCGCCAAAACACACACACACACACACACACAGAGCCGCGCTGTGATGATAGCCTGCGGGTCTGGAAGTTGACTTGCGAACTGCACATTCATTTAGCGCTGCTGTGAGAGCACTGAGTCTTAATACTCCCTTCATGACGGCATTCACAGTGCGGGATGGCCTGTCACTCAATTCCCCCCCTCCAGCCACTTCACCTTTAGGGGGGGAGGTGGACGAGGGGTTTATATTACGCTCCTCGCATTTAGAAACGAGAGCGGAAAAGTTGGCATGACGAGAAAGAAACGCTGTGAAAGAATGTATTGATTGTGTCCAAAAAGCTATCGGCAGGTTCTTTCTTATGATGATGAAGTAGCTAGCTGTGTCGGCCACGGGGTGTATGGCGGGGGGGGGACTTGAGCTGCAGGTGGGAGGGAGGACGTATTCAGCATGCAAGAGGCTGCTTCCCTTCCTGATCCGCCTGACATGAGGGGCAGCCTGGAAAAATGTTCTGCTTATGACAGTGGATGGCCAAGGTAATGGCCGGTGACTGCTACCATTGCTCATAGTAATGAAGGTTTCACCCAGGAATACTATGTACCTTTGTACCCCCTTGCTCCTCCTTCTCCACCGCCCGCCCCCCTCCTCATCCTTCTCCTTGCTTTCTTTCGGGTTCTCGTCCCTCATTATATTTGCCGGCGCCTCTTGGCATCCCGGTGAGCTGGCGGCAGCCGCGCGCGATACGAACGTGATATCGCACGTCATAAGCAACTTGTGATATTAACGTGATGTAATGGCCTACTCGGAGGGTGACTTTGCACTGTTGACATTTAAGAAAAAAGCAAAAAATAAAACCGAGACGTCAACATGACTTTTGTGTGTCCGCACAGTCCGAGTGCAAAACAGATACTAAAACATCAATGCGAATTCGTATTAGAAAATCAAAGTGTCGCAGCTAGTTTTTGTTTGTGAAGTTCCGTCACCATCGCCTGGATGCTAATTTGCTTTTGAACAATTTCCAGCTAAATTGTCATGTAGATGATTGGGGTTGGTGGATGTGGGCGGTGGTTAGTGTGTGTGTTCTCTCACTGCAGAGGAAGCTGGCTCAGCTAATTAAAGCACTCTGAAAGGTCCTCATGAAAGCTTTTTCACGGCTAAGCCGAGGAAATAATGCATGTCGGAGGTGTGCGAGGGATCGTTTGAATGTTCTATTCTGCTGCACTGACGCAAGGCCACATGCACACCAGGCCCCGGGCACTAATGAAAGAGAACCATGGCCGACTCTCTATAGGTGCTTGAGTCTATGTGTCATTTTTTTCCTTTTTTTTTTTTTTTTTTTTAAATAATGACTTCCGAGCAAGAAGCACTCATTAGTTTTTGATGACTTTTGTACCGATGTGTTTCGTTTGCAGCCATTTCCTGTTGGAACACATTAATAGGTTGCCATTAGCACCTCCTGCGTCTATGCACACATTCTAACCCCTGTCATTATTTTAAGCTTCAAAATGTCGGTGAACTGTGAAATAGAAAGTTCACTGTTGATGTACGAATAGTCAGTACTCATCAAAAAGTATCCGGCATGTTTTAGAGAGCGTACTTTAATGTACTGCGCAGCGCTTGCTAATTTACTAGCGGATAGCGTGTTTAGCATTATTGGCTAGTTATTATGTCCTTTCTTCTTATTAGCAAGTCCCGATTATAAAATGTTTTATTTGCAAGTGCCTTCTTATTTACTGACTGTACGCTGTTGGTTTATGATCTTGTTGGAGAGTCTGGTTCTTGCGTGTTATTACTAGCGGACGTTATGAGCGCATCTTGCAACTTTAGGGCTTTTTGAGAGCCTGATCGTTTGTTTTCATAAGTGCAGGTTATTATCTTAGAAAGATTGCTCAACTTTTTTACAGTTAGCCGTGGCCAACGTATGTATATCACACAGCTACCATCGCAGTTTAAAGGCCGAGCGTGGGAAATATTTCACGTCCAATATAATTCACAATGTTGGGGGAAACAAAGAGATGCTGATAATTAGAAGTTGTGCTCTTGTGTGTCCCTTTATAGGTTGAGGAAGCATGTTTGTTCAACTTGAGTTGAAATGAAAATGATATCATTGTAAAAATGGCTATAATAATATAATATGATATTTAAATGGATGCACATCATCTCACGTACTGAACAAAGCAAACGCTGCAGTCTTGAAACTTTCCCGACGCGCGTCTGGCATTGAATATATTCTCTCAAACAAAGGTTCAGTGTATTTTGCTTATGTAAGCCAATTGATGGATCCCACTGCAAGGTGTCAAGACTTGACTTTATGAGCAAGAGCACTCAAAAGGTGCCAAAGCAAGTTTTGTTTGACAACGTGAAATGATGATGGTGGCGCTTTCTCCTGTCACGCTCCAATCGAGTCTTAAGGTTATCTTAAGGTCATTTCCAATACAGAAGGAGCTGTGGAAAATTGTAGCCTTTGAGGATGCAGACGTTATCAAGGTCATTTACATGATCTGTCTAGCTGTGAACTGATCTGTAAGATGCTTTCAAGTTTTCCGGTCCTTTAGATGGTAAAGTCGCTTTGTTCTTGAGAATAAAGATGTTCATGATGAGGTTACTTGCTTGTTTGAAATCTCATCTTTTGGGCTGTGAGAACAAATCAGCCGTGCTGTGAATTAGATCCTGTCTTTAACGCCACTTGCCACTCAAAGCTTTCAGTTTCAACTGTCTTTTTGTTTTAAAGAGTGCATAGCTTCATGATAGAAATGTTTATATCTTTTCTTAAAATAAAATTTCATTTTTGGATACCGAAGCTACATTATGCCCTTGTAGCGTCCTCTCATCTATTTTCTCTTGCATATTCTGTTTCATTCACGGGTGACCTGAAACCAAGCTGACTTTTGACCACTTTGCAAGGTAGGGTAGAATAGATAGAAATAATAATAATGATAATGGAAAAAAATGTCATCAACAATCTTCCATTTTAGTTTCCTAGTCTTATCAACCACTGTAAAATCCTCGAGTGATTTTGTGAGAGTATATTTTAAACAAGTGTCCAGATAAGAGCGTTGTAGTACATGCATTGTTAATAAAAGTATAATCGAGCGCATGCCGGATGGTGATTAAATTAAAACTGAGCTCGGTTTGTGCTGAAGCTTCCTCTCTAAGGGCGACAGCACCAAAAAAAAAAAACAGGCCACTGCTGAAGAGCAGACTCGGAAATAGAACGCAACCTCTGCAAAGGACACGCCGAGACAGCCGGACGACTTGTGTGCTGCATTCAAATAACAAAAAATATATATATATTGGAAGAACGAAACCACGGAGCAAAGCGGACATCGTCAAGTAGATGCCCGGGGAGCTTCTGCCTCATCCCCTTTGCCTTGAACTCATGACGGGGACCTTCTAGCGCCATCAGCGTGATGAAGTGAAGCTGGTGCTGTGAGCCGTCGAGCCGGGGCAATCACTTCACGGATCGGCGGGTAAAAGTCCACAATCCTCAAAGACATGCCCGCCATTAGCCTGCGTGTTACAACAGTTGAGTGCGTGGTGTTCCTTCCGTGGCAACGCCGCCACTGTTGACTCTCCACCAGTGGGGAACCGAGTCATCTTTAGGCCAAACCTCCTTCAGACTCATCGATAGGACACGTTTGCTGACGGCGGTCCCAGTGAGGGAACTTTTTCACCCTCTAAAAGTGTTTTGGTGTTAAAATCCAGAGTTACAACAAGAGTGCTGTTTTATGTGGCGCCTAAGTGGACGCATAAGGGCCATCGGGCTATACAAGCGTAACCTAATTATATGGTAATATGGAACACTTTAGGTGAAAAACAATAAGTCTACCATAACAGGACCTCCTAATGTAATCCCATTATGCCTCCATTACCTTGGAGAGGATGGAGCGAGCAGGAAAAGCATGTATTTTTTATCCGGGCGCCCAAAGCATCTCCTTAAGAGGACACCAGGGTAGAGAGCAGGGTGTGGTGGTGTACATCTTCCGAGCTTTTAAAAGTCTTCTAGCATCCAACGTATGGTGGGGTATGCAGTTCAGTTGTATTTAACTTTGCATTTAATTCTTAAAGTCGTTCAATTGCCTTGTTTTGAGCCAGCAAATTGTCCAATCGGTAAACTTAAAATGCCCAACATACTGCAGATATGTATGTAAAGGGACTAGAATGGGCTGCACTCAACAAAAGCATTTCAAGGACTATCCGCATTACAGAAGGAGGCACACAGCCCAACAGATGGCAGCTATATATCAACAAGTGGAAGGAAAAAACAAAAAATCTTCCTTCCGCAGCTGAACCGAATAGCAGCCGGTTTTCTTGATGCCTTCAGTCTTCTCAAGGAAAAAAAAAAGTCTTCTGAATTGTTGCTTCTTTTGTCATGTTCATACGCCAAGCCAATTAGATTTTTTTTTGTGACGCATTAGATCTGAACAGATTCATGAAATAGGAACCGGATACGTGTCTGTTCCAAATGTTCTAGCTCGTGCGCTTAATGAAACAAAAAAGGGTGTCGTAATTGTACAATGGACAAGAAACACGAGTCAAGTGGGAAAGAGTCCAACTCGGGCTACTCGCTAATGAAGATGGATGGATGAATTGATTTAGACTACGACACATAATGTATCTTTGTTCGAATCGTGCCGGCGATGTGAGCTACAATAAATCTGTGTATCCACCTGTTGCCATTCATCTAACAGAACCTTTGTGTTCCAATCAGCAGATCCGAATTTCACGTTCATTATGTCTCCTCTGGGACATTTTTTGGCTCAATCAAGGTTAGGAAATATTGCTTTAATCCACACAGAGAATCCTGCTGCATTTTGAGCAAAACCATTTGGCTCCTACCTTCAGTGAGTCCCATGTGGATGGTCCAGTAGTTCTGAAGACACTGCAGCTCCTTCTTCATGCCCCTCTTGCAGCGGCACTCGAAGAGCGGACTGCCCATAAGCACTTCCAGAGCCGCTTGGCACTCCCTGTTGTTGTCCAGCATGGCTTCCTTCTCCTTGCCCACCAGGCACTGGCGCATCACGCGGTACCGAGAGCTGCAGTGTGGGTCCTGGTTGCACAGGTCGCTCGCCTGGATGCAGTCCACCCATTCCGATGGCGTTCCGGCCACGTCGGACCCGGCGTGCCCGTCGGCCAAGAGCACGGACAGAGCCGAGGAGCCGTCCCAGGAGCTCATGGTTTCATCTATGAGAAGAGAAGTTCAGAGCTTTTATTCTGGCAACAGGTTGATCATCAATCACACGCGTTGTGACAAGACATCTGTGCGTGCTCAAGCGAGACTGTAAAAACATTTCATGGGCCATTGGAGTTTTTGTGCCACACAGGCCTATTAGTCACAATGTTATGCAAGAGCATGGAACCGTTTGTTTGACCTGTACGTTATTTGATACCACCAACTGTTCCCAACATCTCGTTAAAAGTTTGTTGAAGCAAGCACACATCACAGCAGAATGTTGTTCTGTCCCTTGCGGGGAATAAGATCACGGGGGCAGACACTCAGATGTGTCCTCATGACACAAGATTGGAGATCCAAGCCCACGAACACCTGCGTGCTGCGGGGACAGGTAGAAGGGCAAGAGCGACCCCTTGTGGTGATCTTGAAAAGTCAACTGTCATTGAAAGACAATCTCCAGTACGACAGGGACATGAAGTTGAAGCGTGATCACTCTGATTTTTATGTTTGTGTTGATAGCAGTGAATTTAATTGGTATTTGCCCCAATCAAAATAAAATCACATCTTTGTGAAACAATTTGCAGCTGACCACAAATCTGCCATCAAAATGATCAATTTTCTCACATGACAGTTTTTTTCCAATGCTAATTATTGAAAATATTTCCCGAATTCACCTTTACACATTGCAGGACAAATCTCAGATTATCAAAATCGTACACCTCGCACTGAACACAATGATGGTATTATGGATCTGCACATTTCACCTCTCACCTAAAAGCAGAAGAAAGCTGCACACGCAAATCCACGCAGTGAGGGACCTCATGTTGGAGCGCAGATGTTGTTTCCAATTGGGTCTTTTAAATCTGTTTTTTTTTTTTTTTTTAAATATTATTCCAAAGGTTAATCCGTGTTTTAAGAAGGGGGAAACAGCATCCTCTTTCAACTCCAAATTACCGGCCCAAAGATAATAATCCTCAGTTTTAATTTTAGATCTATAATGACCACGATTGTTGAAGAAAAAAAAAATTAAAGAAAAAAAAAGTGCAGTCACTGGGTCAATCCATGAACGCAGCTTGTCAAGGTCCGTGCGCGCTCACAGCGACCAACTAGTGAGACTTCTTCATCTGTCAGCATTCTAACTCAACACTCTTTTGCTCCCTCGTGGAATTGTGCGTCAGTCATCAACGCAATTAGTATCTCGCGTGCAAAGAAAAGTCCGAGCTCCGCAAAAGAAGTGTGCGTCTCTCAGGGAACGCAGCACTGACTGCGCGCGTGTGGAGGCATCGCATGCGTTTTATTGGAGGGGGCGTAGAAGGGGGGCGGGCGCTAGAGGGCGCCGCGAGGAGGGGGGCTGACCTCATTGGAGAACATGTGGAATGCATGAGAGACTTGTTTCTACCTTTGCCTGCAGGAGGCTTGAATGAATGCACCCGGAGGAGATGACATCATGACATCACGATAGCATTTGTTATGCTACACACTTTATTAAGTACACCCACGCAGTCTATCCATATTTCCGCAAGTCCTTATCATGGGGGACCTGGGTCAGCTGGGGTTTATTTGTGAAGTAAAGAAGTTCCTGTTGTCATTTCAATTCCGATGAGCTTTTCACAATTGAGCTTGCAGTAAAATCTTGCCCAAGAATTGTTCTCAGTTTGAGCCAATGGCGTAGCTAGAAGGGTGGCCATGGGGGGACTGCCTCCCTCCCCCAGGTTGCAGGCCAGATTTTGACTTTTGGGTTTTTTCTGATTTATCTGGGATTTTTATTTTCCACATTTACCTCAGTCCCATGTTGGGAACATGTTTATTAGCGTTTACTAAATAACTTTTTAATGTTTTTGCCTGCAATATCCCCCCATGCAGTGTTCGAAACAACTGTCAGTATGATGCAGTGCAACGCGACACCACAATAATAAACTTAGTGTTGAGTGAATACCTCTCTGACAGTGTCAATGAAGCATATCGCTGTGTCCACCAAGACTATAGTTCACTTTCGACTTCTTCCACATTCAATTCATTTTGGATTGACAGAAAGAAATCAAAGTGAATCAAAGGAGATTTGTTACGGCCGATTCCAAGTTGGCTCGGCCAAATGACATCACTCATTTCAGCAATATCCTGGCAATGGCATCCGTGTTTCCTTTGACTGAAAGAGAGATTAAAGCCACGGCACAATGCATGGTATTATACTGTATTTGCTCTCCGAGAATGGTCAAGCCCACGGAATGTGCCATTTTTCAAAGTGGTTTCACATTAAACAAAATGACTTTGTTGTACATCATCGCTCAAACGGTGGCGAGAATGTCATAAATCTTTACGATTCTTGAAAACAAAAGTCTCTATTTAAAGACAGCGACAGTGACAAAGTGCCGGGCGGCTGACTCATATAATGATGCCTGACTGTCAGGGCAGGCTGCCTTCCAAATAGTGAATTCTTCATCCTGCCCGTGGTGGACTGAGCTTCTTGTCATCATCTCCCCCGAGAGTTTGGGGGTCTGTCATGCTGATGACGACATTACGCTATCTCCTGGCACTGCGTTGGCTCGGATCATCTACTCCGCTTTTGAATAGAGTCTCTATTCCATCACAAAATGGCTTTCTTTAAGCAACTTTCACTGGAGCTACACTGTTTATTTATTTATTTTTCAGCAGGAAGCTTTATTTCCTACTGATGAGTTTTATTTATTTATTTATTTATCTATTTATTTATTTGTTTGTAATTATATTTTTGCATTTACTTTTATTTTATGTATTTATTAATTTGCATTTTCAAACATGCATGCAAAAAGTTGCTGATTCAAATTAGTCCGAGGAGGGTTCATTGCAAAGGCAGACTTTTGATACAGGATCTTATAAGCTAGTGAAGCTAATATTGCGGCTGATAAATGTAATATTAATAAAGCCTTTTACTGCACATGGACAGCACAGAGAGGTGCTAACGCATCCATTTGCATGCATGCCTTCGTTCTCATAGATCCTATTGTGGGGGATCACCCCATTGTAAGAATAAGCACATGCAGAATTGCATCTAATCAGCATGTCAGCAGATGCTGGAGACGGTGAAGATAGATTGTGTGTGTGTGTGTGTGTGTGCACGCAAACGTATGTGTGTGTGGACAAAGAACACATCAGCGTCAGCATCCAAAGGATCCTCCTCATGACGCTTCTGACAAGTGTGGCTAATATGCTGAATATGGAACATGTCATGATGCCTTTGCAAAGAAATAATGATGGAGACAACAGTGAAGACCTCTTGTGGGTCAGATGAGATGAGTGTCAGCTTCAAATCAGGAGAGACACGCTTGCATGCTTATCCAGTATCCAGGGTGAGAGTGTTTACCACGGGTGTCAAACTCAAGGCCCGGGGGCCAGATACGGCCCGCCACATCATTTTATGTGGCCCGCGGAGACAAATTGTGCATCAAATTCGTGTGTCATTACTAGAATTGCAAATTGTCTTCACTTTTAGAGGGGAGCCCACTCACCCCTTAAACAGGTGCCAATCCAGCTAATTGAATTTTCCATTTTTTTCCCAGGACATTTCCACACATTTCCTCCATATAATGAATCTTTATCAGCATTTTTTTAGGGAGCTCAATTTCAGGTCCAAACTGTCCAAACTAGCAATTAGCTACTCACATCCAATCTTCAACCCAATCATCCAAATCATTTTGCCAACCTTAGATAAACATTACCCAATTTGCTCAAAAGCCACAGCTACACAAGTAGCGGGTTAGGAAAACAGCCGAGCATTTATTAGTGCATGCATCATTCTCATCAAGGACACATTGAATTGACCATTCTCAATTTAAATGTAATGTGTGCATGGCTCACTTGATAAGCTTTTGCTTTGTTAAAGTCAAATTAAACTTGGGGTCAACTCAGGGCAAAGGTCTCCTGGATGTGCCTGTCACGCACATCACAATGTACTAATAAAATGAATGTTAAGCACACACACACACACACTCACTCGCTCACAGATGCAGACTGTCAGAGAGAGGTTAAGCATGACTGATTAGATTAGAAATTATGAGCTAATTAATGCGTATCTTGGGAGACTAGTGCAGCATGCTTATTAGGAGACACAGCCGTGGTCGGCAGCGGGGAACTATTGTTAATTCCCACTATATTAGATGTGGCCTTACATGAATTGGAACAATATGCCGCCACCACCGCCGCCGCCGCTCAGACCTTCCTGTGTTACGCCTAAAAAGCATACGGAGATGGAAAATCTGCTTGGCCGTGCGCGGACACAGTCGTGAAGTGGAATGGCATTCGGATGAGAGCAGACCGAGGCCAAACAATCCAAACTTGGATCAGAGCTCATTTGAACAACTTAACAGATAGAATTTTGATAAAGAAGAGCTCACGATCACATTTTTGTAGATTTGTGAAGAATATCTGAGGAAAATGAGCTTTTTAATTTTGTTCAGTATCCCACAATGATTGTTAGTAATCTGCAAACCGAAAATGTATTTAGTGTTCATTTGATCATTTCATGGATTAATCGAATTTTAGTTTGCTTTAAATTGTATTACAAAACTGTTTTCCCCAATTACTCTTTATTAATCAATTATTGTTGTTTATTTAGTGGGGGAGAAAAATGACAATTAGTCAATATCATATGAGAAATGATTCAGTTATTTGTTCGGTCATTACTTCCCAACGTAAAAGCAGATAATTGCAAATGTGTCAATTTGATTGAACCTGAAACCTGCTTTCATTCGAGAATGTTGACTGTTGAGAGGCTGAAAACAGATTTGGACCATTTTAAGTCAAATTGTAGCTGTAATATTTAGAGGCTAAATGATTAATAGTCGTCGATTAATATAATGATCGGTTAGTTGTCGATTAATCGATTAATTTAGACACCCTCCCTGTCAAGAGGTTTTCAGTCAAGGTTCACCAACATAGTGGATGAGGCTTTGAGATTTCCTTGGATACCGTAGAAGTGATCATTTGAAAATATGAGCGCTAATGAAGGAAAGCGAAGCTACTTCAGGGTTCACGGACAATAACATATGACATTAGTATTGGATTTCTGAGATGTGACCATTTGCGTTCTGTCTCGGGCTGAATGGGGCCTTTGTGACTCACAACAATGGCGTGGAGTGGAAAATCGTTTTTTAGTGGAATCATAAGACAAAGCAACTCCAGTTGCAGACTTTCTCAGAAATCATGTAACATTTAGAAGCAGTCGCTGATGCCTGTGTGAGGTGCAGAGCCTGAAGTCAGGTGAAAGTGGTCTGGCCAAATCAATAGGAGAATGAAAGCCACCAATGGAGTCAACGGTGAGGAAGGTGGATGGATGGATGGACGGATGGATGGATGGATGGAGTGACAGCCACTGCCACAGGCTACTTCATATTCAGTCCAGGCCACAAGCAGCAGGAGCAGCCGCAGCCGCAGCAGCCTTGGACATTCCTTATTACGGTTGTTTTTGTTGCTGTTGTTATTGCGACATCAAAGTGCTCTTGTTCCCACATCAGCTCTGACATGTCGGCGGCGTTTAAGTGAATGTCAACGTTGTTTTGCTCATTTCAACAGCAGCGAATTTGTGACGCGACCTCTGTCAGACTCTCGGGAGGCTATCGACCAGTCGGATCCATTTGTTTTCCAGCCGTTTCTTCGCGCCGTCCATTTCTATCACATTACTTTGACAGAAATTGAATTTGCTCTGATGCATTTTGATGTCTCCTAAGTGCACGCGTTGGCTGGCGCTGGAAGTGTCGTGTTTCAAGTGGCGCGATGATGCGAAAACACTTCAGATTTCAACAAAAGAGATGGAAATTGATTTCATTTTATTGTCTTCTGCTGCCATTTGTTTATGCATTTCTGCAAAAGGGATTTGTCCTTCAAATCCTTCCATCTGGGTTTTAGTTAAGAGCACTTTAGGACAAGTTTGCTTCCTGAACCTCTTCAACAGCATTCAAGCGTCTCTTCATCAATGTTGTTTGTGGAACTTTTAGGCCATGTGATTGAAGACACCGTGCGTCCCATATGGGATATTGACGGGCACCTCGGCTCTGCCCAGTTCCTTGAAGGACTTGGCATCCAGAACGAGAAGGAACGTACTTTTGTCCTGAGGAAAAAAAAAAAAAAAAACACGTCAGTGTTTGCCCAACAGGAATCGGTAGCCTAATAATCGTATTTCCATCGATTTTCATTGAGGGATGCTTTGAGATATGAACGTTTTGGATTGCGGTCGTGGAATAAATGGAACTCTTAAGTCAAGGCAACATTCCAGTGTTATAGATAGTCAGACTTGGTATTAAACAATCAAGCTAGGGGAAAAAAAAAAAAGTTTATATTATTTCTGCAGATGTGAACTCACTTCCCGCGGTGTGATAATAACTGACAAAACAACTCCGTCATCTTCCTCGGTCGCTTCGGGCGAAGCAACAAAGACAGGCTCGGACGGGAACAAGCCGGGATAGCGCCACACCTAAACAGGAAATACAGCATGAAAATGTGCTTGGCACCAAAAATAAAACTCATCTCATTCCAGTCCAACTTTCTCGTAACAACATATACAGTAGCACTCGTGCAATTATGATGCTGGTCTTATTCCAAACAAACGTTCCCATGAAATGAAATGACATTATTTGTGATTTGTGCCAGTGTGATGGGTGGAGACCTTGAGCTCCTTGGTGTGCACGTCCATCTTGAGCAGCGAGTCACTGAAGACATGTCCAAAACCACATGAATAGAAGTAGCGGTATGGTCGTCCGTTGTATTGCTCGTAGTTGATCTGAGGGAACTCCAGGCCACCGTATTGCAGAAGTTCATCGTCGTGAAGTTCCTCGTGGGTCAGGTATACCTGGACAAGATCAAAAGTTCACACACATTGATGCGTATTTTGTTGAAACTAATTTCATGACGCAATCTGGGCTATAACTGCCTGTCAATCAACCAAAGTGGCATTTTTTGAACAAAATGTTCTAATGCAGGAGTGTCAAACGTATTTTTGTCGCGGTCATAGTTTCCTTCGGTGGGCCATTATGACTTTGTTTTCAAATCAGAGGCTAGTAAAAACTGTTCAAATAATTTAAAAAGATGAGTTTCAAAAGTGAAAATTTGATGCGCAATTTGTCTTCGTGGACCGCGTAAAATGTTTTGGCGGGCCCCCGGGCCTTGAGTTTGACACGTTCTAATAGATGATATCGAAATATGTTCCGTGTTTTTATGTCAAATTAGAAGTCTTGCTCTATTCCTCATATTTCTACCCGCTCATCAGAAAAATCTTCCCGTGTGCGAGCTAATCCTCATCAAAGTGTGTAATTGCTCACAGTTGACTCAATTGATTACAATTTCGACTTCACCCTTAACTGTATAATGGAGTTAATGACATCATGATTGAGTGATGTATGCTACCTCTCCAGGTTTGGTCATTTTGGCCGTGGCTTTATAGTTAGGCAAGGTCACCAGGTTCTGCTCCAGGGGGGCCGATTTGTCGACATTTAACGGCAGGACGTATCTCCTTGGCAGGTTTCTGCACAGTGAGTTGTAAAACTGACAAAGGAAAAGCACAAAAGAGTGACTTGATCACCAAAATAGATGCTTCGAAAAGGCTAATTGATGCAAATTCACCTTGTCCATCTCCTCTCCTGGATCTCTGCGGAGGTTCTCCAGGGTGAAGTCACCGATGACCTGTCCGTCATCCCCGCAGCACATGTCCATAACCAGCAGTCCGTTGTCCTCAAAGGCGTTGATCTGATGCAGCGTGAACATGGGAGCTGCGCGGTACGTCACTTCACTCTCCTGTAATTGAACACAGTCTTCTTCTGGCTTCTGATGGAGCGTTATTGGTCTGGACTCAAGTGAACTTAAATGTGCGCGCTCTGTTGCAAACCATGGAGTTCACTTTACTGAAGTCTGTTGTTATGAATTAATGATAGTCATCACGAGCCGCTAATATTGGCTAGCTGAGCGAGGCCGGCGGTCCTTAAAGTGATCCTTGAGGGCAACCTGGTTGTTATGTTGGTGCACCTACCAAGCGTCTCAATGGCCTGTGTGGAACCAAGTGAGTGTGGCCTAGCTTTCACTCACTTTTCCAGTGTGCCGGTTGACCAGGTGGAAGACGGTGTCGCAACAGGGATCCCAGGTCATGACCTTGTGGTAACTCTTCCCTTGGATGCGGTAAAGCATGAACTTGAGCAGATCCAACTTGATGGGCTGCTCCACAAACACTATGTAGTTCTCAGACATGACTGGAGGAGGCACAGACAAAGAAAACAAATACAAAATTGACATGTGTGTTTAAGGTAATATATTTTACAACAGACACCTAAAAAAAATTCAGTTTTCGTTGTATGCATGTTGTATTATGACAAAAAAATAATTTAATTTAATTTAATTTAATTTAACTGTAAGGTCACATCCTGGAATAATTTGTGTTTGACTACAAATGCCCCAATGTTAAAATGAAAAAAGAAAATCAAAACAAAACACAGACATTATGAGTAACACAAACGAGGGGCTTTCCTCCGTGGCGCACCTCTTTTTGGCAAAACAGTACAAAGCAGTGATGTGACACAATCAAGGGAATTTGGAGACTAAAATATGTGCTTGTGTATAAACAAGTGAATGTGGGAATTAACAGATTCTCTGCAACCACTGCTAATCTAGCGAGGGATGCAAGTGGGCGCCTTGAACCGCTTTACAATTCTTCCTTCTTGACGGAAAAAAAAAAAAAAATGCCTTGGTGCCTTCCAAGAATAGCATGGAGGTCTGCACAAAATCACATTGTGTATGTACACAAGCAAATACACATGAAGTCTCCTCTTGACTTGTATTTTGCTTCTGTAATTTTCAATACATGTTAAATTAAAAAATGCATTAAATTATAATATTATAAATTATACGGAATGGGGAGAAAGCGAGACAATCAAACATCCGCAGCTGGTGAGAACCGAACACAATACAAAGGCACGGTGATTGACAAAGGGAAGTAGGGTGAGACGAGAATTTGAATGAGTAATTAATCGGAATATGAAGGGAAAAAATATATAAAGTGTAGGCTCAAGCCTGTCAAATCGGGCCGGCGCCAAAGCTTTTTCCATAGTTCATTTGACTTCTCACCGAAGCTGTGATAGTAGCAGGGTTTTCTGGGTTCTTTTGCTCGGATGGAGCAGATCACTTTAGCTCCGTAGAGGTCTGCGCAGTCGTCGCTCGCCCTCGCCTCCCCAGGTGGGGGCACGCGGATGATGTTGTAGAAGAAACCTAAAGACCAGCAAACACGTCAATGTGTATGTGTGCAAAAGTAACATGCTCCTCGGTGTAATAACAATGTGCATAAAAATAGAGAAGGCGGAGTATTCAGAACATGAAATTGGAAGGAAGAGAAGCGAACATAATGAACGAATGAATAAATGATAATATGAATAATTAATATGATTTTTTTTTTTTTTAAATACAGTTAATACACAAAGGAAACTAAGATGTGCAAAGTCGCCGGACACTTCATTTGGTGTATCAGCACAATATAAATGAGATTCGGCAAATAAAGGAGCATTTAAAAAAAAAAAAAAGTTGCTGTTTTAGTTGAAGCGGTCAGAGTTGTTCATTTGACTTGACTTTATTAATTCATGCTTGCAGTGGAGCCAAAAAAAAAGGCCCGACTGAAGAAACAGCAGAACATTACAACAACAACAAACAGTAAAATATTAAATATTTAAAAACATTCAATCTTTTTATAATAGTGAGCACATTTGTCTCATAGTGCTTAGATTCTGGGTTTGAATCCCAGTTCCTGTTTATATTTTCTCTCTCATTTAATAAATACAACATAGACCACTTGAGTCACGTTCGGTGGAGTGGCTTGACTTAAGCATTTTGCTTTTAATGTAGTGCGAGCTGTTACCTCCTTTCTCGTAAGAGTTGCCCATGTTGTATGTGCCCCCTTGGCGGTCATAATGTGGGTGGGCTGTGGCTGCATTGATAGCAACGTATTGGCTCCAGTCCACCTGAGATTGGCAAGCATCATTTATTTTTGTACAATTTTTTATATACCATCCAGAAAAAACATGACGGCGCCACTGTATTTGTCTCTCTACCTTTTCTTTTGTTTCCAGAGTTTGAGGATCGATCCTTCTCATGTAATTGGTTTCGGTGCTGACGAAATAGTCTCCTTTGTATTTGACAAAATTCACGCTGGCATTGTCTGTGGCCTCTGTTCAAAACACAATGATGGATTTAAACACTATAGAGCATCGGTGTCAAACTCGGGACCCGGGGGCCAGATACGGCCCGCCACATCATTTTATGTGGCCCGCAAAGACAGTGCATGGATGCCATGTGTCAATACTGAAATTACAAATTGTCGTTGAAACTGAAATCTGAAAACATCACAAATTGGCCTCTATTGTAATATTTTTGGAGCGGAATGTATACACATTTTAATCTAATCTAATGAAGATAAATGCATTAAAAGTGTAATCCCTTTAACAAATTAAAAAAGAAATAGCAGTGGCTTCTTTTTTTTTCTTTCCAACTCAAATATTTGTGCTGATGAAAGCTCTCATCAGGATTTTTAAGCTTTCCTGCTTTTTTGAAGCATATGGCAATTCTGAACACAATTTTATAACAGTTTAGAAGGATTTGGAACCCCCCAAAATATGTGACAGGTTTTAAATTTTTACCTCTGCCAAGAATATGATGGATTACACAGACGATTTAAATTGCACGCAATGCTTGGCTGCGGTTTGTTAAAATCCCCCGTTCAGGAAATTTAATTTTGTCAGGTGAAGGTCGACGATTCAACGTGAACATTGTGACCTATAAAAATCGATGCTGCATTGTTGAGTGTACAGAACTTTATTTGTATTCAATCTGATGTTATTTTTATTTTTATTTTTTTAAGACATGAGCAGCACATTCAACTATTGACTTTTGCCGCGGCCCCCTTTTGTTACGTCTGCAAATACAATGCACATACAGTCACCGTTTTTTGTTGGGTTTTTTTCCGCTTGCACTTCTGTGCTTCTGCTCCAATGGATAATAATAATAATGCATTGAGCGATGACCGAGTTACATTAGGATGCACTAAAAAGACATACATTATATTCAGCATTTGAAGCGCACATACTTGGGATTTGAAAACGCGAGAAGAATCGCGCAAAGATGTTCTTGCAGGGATCAGGCATGGCCAGCGTTCCGAACTCAGACACAACGATGCGGTTCTTCTCCGAGTTACGCACGTACGAGTCACTTCTCAGGAAACGGCTACTGTAGGTCACGTTGCCTTCACTGATGTGAAATCTGTGCATCATCGCCATGCCGTCGAACCAGTGGGTGTATCTTGGGTGGGAGAGACCTTGGGTTTAATATCAGCAGTGAGCGGAAAAATCCACCCCAAGGATACAATTCTTCAAGTTTGCCATGAAAAGTGTGAATGTATAACCTGGATGACTCAGTAATTGTTATTGTACCTGTCTTGGCCAAATTCAAACTTCCCCGGACCGTTCCTCAGGAAGCTCCCGTTGATCCATGTTGGGATCGTTCCTGTGATGGTAGTTGGGATGGGATCAGGGCTTTCCTCCACAGAGCTCACCAGTGGGGCCACACTCTCCAAACTTTTGGCCTGAGGGCATCTCTCCCTGCTGGACACTGGAAGGAAATGGAGAAAAAAATTACAGGCTGTCACTTGTTGATATAAATATTTTATTATATAAAAGCAAGTGCATACATGAGAGATACATTATCTATTGTGTGCTTTGTGAGATTATGTAACGCTTTTCGCCATGGTGACGCGGCTCCCCGGGGTGGTGCACGCTAAATGACACCTGCTCTATCTGCTGCTGCCTTATCTGCCATCCAAAAAGCAATTCCTTTTCATTGCCTGCCATCAACACACTTAGTATCCCCAAACTTCACACCACAAGCAAAAAGCAAATCATTGTTGTGGATCAATAATGCACCACGTGCTGAGCTTGGGTTTCCACCGTTCGTACAATGCCAAGCGTTAGAATAAAGGGAATAAATTCACTTTCTTCCTGAGATGCTAATAACACAGACAATGAAAAAAAAAAACAATGGCGAGATAAAATGCTTCAGGCTATAACAGACTTACATTGTCAACAACTTGAGGTTAAATTGCAATTACTGCTTCGTGCATTGGGGACGTAGCATAAGTTATTGCCTGATCCAATTTATATATATATGTATATATGATGTATACTATAAAATAATATCTAATGGCGTCTACTCACATGGCTGCAGCTCTGCGGTCCCGGACATGCTCGGCCTGTTGCTGTGCAAATCAAATGAGACTTAACACTGCGCTTTTATTACCGACAATCTGTGCTGGAGAGACTTTGGACTCCGGGATGGGCGTCGAGTTCAAGAGGTGATAACTCGACATAAAAAAAAACGCTACATCAGTCACGCTACCAAACGACTGCTCGTGAAAACGTCTCCAGGCGCTTCCTACTGTTGCTCTTGGATGACATCATACATCATCATGTTTTTCTTCAGTGTATAAAAATGTCAAGTTCCACCTGACTTTTCATAGCTTCAAAATCTTGCAGAAAGCTTTAAGAGCTGCAAATTGATCATTATTTCACCAATTTAAAGTGTGTGCATATTTATGCATTTTATTGTGCAAATAATAAGTCTGGAGTCAAAAGTGGCATCTCTGCACATACTGTACATTCTTTGGGTGATATACGACCTCGGCTGGAGATCATGTTGTGAGTTGTGCATCACATATTTCGGTGTGAATCTTGCCTGCAGCTTTCGTGTCAGAATACTGAATGAATGCACGTCTGCTTTTGCGCTGTTTGTTTGTTTGCACTGATCAAAGAAATTGAAATTTTGATGAATCATCTTCATTATGTTGACTTTCTAAAAGGCAAAACACGGATCATTTCGTAATAACCTTGGTTATCTTCTATCTCAAACACGTAGCCGTTTTTTTGTTACGTTTATCTAATATATAGTCTCATCTTGTACAGTTTAAGATTTGCAATCACATCTATAACATTAAACTAGTGTCCTCTTATATATTATTTCTTGTACTGTGATGAGTCACGGTGGGGAAAAAAAAATGTTGTTGCATTTTTCTTGATCGAATAAAAAAAAAAAGTGAGGTTCATTCATATTAAATGTTGCTAGGCATCCAGACGCATGAGGCGTACTCCGAATCCAAATAAATATTAACTGGACTTAACAGACAGCCTGCGTGCAGCCGTGTTCTCCCTCTTGACATGAGTGGAGTGGAAACACGGCAAGTAAGAACAAGACCTGCAGGAAAACCAGTCGGGGCACGAGACGTTTGTGAAGATTTAATTAAAGGACTTGTTCCTCGCTGCGTGTACTTTCAAGGCATGAAATGCCAGGAAATGTTGAGCTCCAATTATAAAAAATCAAAAGGGAAGAGATGATCCAATGCACAGCCCGTACTTGTCATTCTTTGCGCAGGAGAATCCTTTTGAAATTGAGGCCAAATTATTGGGAACATAGCTGTCAACTACTGAAGATCATTTTAAATGAGACAAATAGCCAATTAAGCGCAAACGTCCATCAAGGTTGGAGTGCATCCAACATCTTAATTAAGACTTTAGCGAGGGAGTAAAAATTGACAAAATTGCTTTGGAACCGGGAAAAAACTTTTCAAAAATCCAAGGAAGAATTCAAAGAATTAATTTTTAAAGGTAGAACAAATTGTTGAGTTTCACCCAGGAGAGATTGAAGCACAATGATTGGTTAGCAACTAGCTTAGCACGAGATGGCGAAAAACGCAATATTAATCACAATTCTATGTTTCGATGAGTAGGTGTGCAAACAACTTATTATTGTAAAAAAAATATTTTTGACTTGACTTCTCCTTTAATGGTATTTTCAGCTTCGTCTTGAGATTCAACTGGCTTCTTGACCCAGAGCCTCTCATACTCTAACTTTTAATGAGCCATATTTTTTATTTTATTTGTTTGTATCCAGGGCCTGCCCTGCCTCTCGCCCAGAGTCAGTTGGGATCTATTCCATACTTACTTACACGCCCACCCGCCCTCGCTGGAGGCCCGTCCAGTCCATCATAAATTAATTGATAACAGGTCCGTCCCTGCTCTTCCTAATATTTCTCGATAGCGTTGAGGAACTATCATTGAAAGCCGATGTTTACTGCCACAAGGAGATAGAGAGCAACTATAAACGCTGAGAGTCATCGAGAGAGAGTTCAGCAGGACTTCCTGACAGGTAAAACAGGCTGAGACCAAGCGGCTACAAAAGGCCTGAGGGAGCCTCCCCTTCCTCCAGTAGATCCATCACCGACGCCGTGCAGCAGGTAGACCTCATCCTATCGACAATGGAATGAATACAAGAGGTTTAATCATCACAAGGGGAGGGGGGGTGGGGGGGGCGTTATTGTGAACACGGAGCAGCGATAAGCACAACAATGTTTTAGAGAGATTTGACGAAGAATTTTAATTAGCTTTCAATTAATTGCATATCGGAGGAGCACACAGAGGGATGTCGACTATCTCGGTTTATTCTCTTATTGTCGTGCTTCATCTGTCTCGCCGCGGCCAGATGAAAAGAGGTCGCCTGAGTCCAAGTCAGGAAACAACTTCAGTGATGGAACCTGCAAACTGGCAGACAATCCTCTGGAACTATTTTCAGGTAGAATTCCTCTGGGTTTTTTTTTTTTTTTTCCTACAACGCAGAGTGGGGGGGGGGGGGGGGGGGGGATAACTAAACTGCACAGATGAATTGTCCCATCTAGTGGTTAACTGATTGAATGGTTCAGGTATTTTCTCTCTCATAATAAAAAAAAAAATCATCATCATATTTGTCCTCATTAGGAGTCCTAGGTGAGCTTGGAGACAAGGTTCATCCTGCATTGCTCATCAATCAAACGCAGGGACCAACGTGACCTGTTTATTTTTAAACTGACAGCTACTTTTGGGATATTGAGTCACGCAAAGAGCAATCACTTTCACACAATTAACAAAAAGGCTCAAAATACCTTGATTTAGGTTCTTGTATCTTTTGGCAATACTTAATAATATCTAATATCATACCCAGCATTAATACGCTTTCAAGATTTGTTTTCCAACATTGACTGTCAATATTGTCAATGTCACCATCTGGTTATTTATGATTGTAATGCTTCCGTGGTTGGATTTTGTGTTTGAGAGCAAACACACCCACACGCCAGTAATCCAGATGTCGGCTTCTCACGCAAGCGTTTAATTCCTGTTTACAATGGATTGACATCAAAATGTCGAAATGATTCTATTTGGGACGAATGTTGCATTATTTATAGAACTGAATTCATATTAAAAAATAAATACAACAAGCATTAACAGTTAAACGTATTTACCTCGTGTTTTGTCGATGATGTGTGGCAAAAAAAAAAAATGAAGGTCATGAGAAATGTTCCGGAGAAGCCACCTGTGTGGTCCGCTTAGCTATTGGCTGACCTTCATCCCTGGGGGGGACCAATAGTGAGTGTTACTGCATTCCCAAAGGGGGAGTTGCCGGCGGAAGAGCGTTTAAAAGCGAGTGAGCATTGAGTGGCCTCTTTCGAGACGCATCAATCAACATGATCCCAATTGTGTTGGCCTCAGTTCTCATTGCTGCTGGTAAGAACATCTGGGCTTCCTCACTTGTGTGTGTGTGTGGGGGGGGGGGGGGGGGGGGGGGGCCGGGGGGGGCCTCAGGCCTTTGACATTAAGGACAAGGTATGCACTGCCTTGGTATCCAGCAGATGGCCCCAGATGGTCTTTTTTTTTTTTTTTTTTGGTTTGTTTTATTTTTGGGCGAGAGCAAGGTGGCCGAGTGGTCAAAGTTCAAGTTTGAATCTCGACTCCGGCTAATGATGTTCATTATGGTTTAAGGCCCGAGTGAATAGAAAAGTGAATGGTGTCATTTTACATGTTGCTAAAGTGAAGTTTACCTTAGAGATGGAAATTAAATTTTTTCTTTATCTTTTTTTGCTTGTTTTTGCTAATTCTACCTTGTAACAAGTAGCTATCCAAATGAGTATCATAAATCAGAGCAAAGATGGACGGACGGACGGATAAACAGATAGCTGGCTTAAAAAAAATGTTATCGATACATTGAGTATTGTTATTTCTGCTGCCTGGATTTCTTTTTAATTTTTATTGCAATTTTTATTGCCCGACCATTGATTTAATAACATTGGTTAACGCATTTTTACATTTTTTTAAATCGGATTTGCAAGTAAACTTTTGCAAACGCTATATTATATAAGTCAAACCATCTCAACAAGAAGATTTAAAAGAAATGTTTTTTCAACCTATTGCCCTTCACACGTCCTTTTCCCTCAGCCCTCGGGTGCGGCACGCCGCCCGTGGAGCCTCGGACCTCCCGTGTGGTCAACGGCGAAGACGCTAGGCCTCACAGCTGGCCTTGGCAGGTAACGCCAACGCACATCTGTCTGACTTTTCAAACGAGCTGGCAAGCGTCACGCGCCTGGCATCTGCTTCTTAGCTGACAGACTGAAGAGCTGCTCAAAGTGCAGTAATTAGATGTTTGCTTCTGAAATGAGCTGCCAAAAACCTTCTTGTGTCTGTGCAGATTTCTCTTCAGTATGAGAGGGATGGAGAGTGGAGGCACACTTGTGGCGGATCTCTGATTGCTGACAACTGGGTCATGACTGCCGCTCATTGCATCAAGTAGGAGAGCTAACTCACAATTGCAACCGTATAGACAGCTGACGCAAACGCGGCCTGCGACAAAAGGTCCTCGGGTTCGATTCTGGCATCATTTGCGGAGGAGGTTCTCTTGGAGAAGCAAAACTAACTTAAGTTCAAGGCTTGGGGGGAAGTCAATGCAGTGCTTTCATTTTCGATTAATCGTATTCACAATACGCAGTGCTGCGAATCAAATGGATTCAAACAGCATGCATGTGTTTCTTTCCACAGCAACAAGCTGTCCTACAGGGTGTTTGTGGGCAAACACAATCTGGTGGAGGAAGAGGCCGGCTCCAAGGCCATCCTGCCCGAGAAGATCATTGTGCACGAGAAATGGAACCCCATCTTTGTGGCTTTCGGGTAAGAAAAAAAGAAGTGAAAATATGATTATATGGTAGCAGTCATTGAAATCAAAATTGTCCAAAAGTGTGATTTTTTTTTTAATAACATCCTGGTGAGCGTTTCATTAAAAAGGGAAATTGGTTACTGCAAACCCAGCGTGTACATTTTAATTTTGGATTCAGTCCAAACAATGAATTTCCCTCTCACGCAGAAACGACATCGCCATGATCAAGCTGTCCGAGCCGGTGACTTTGAGCGACCAGGTTCAGTTGGCATGCGTTCCCCCTGCTGACACCCTCTTGACCAACCTCTACCCCTGTTACATCACTGGATGGGGTAGACTGTACAGTAAGTCAAGCCCCCCCACCCCCCCCATTTTTTTCTTCCAGGTGAGCAGCTCCAGACCGTCTTTTGGATCATGTCGAAACAAGCATCCCCGGCAATCCTCCTGAGTTGCCAGGAAAATAACACACATTAAATCCCATCAGAATCATTTCTGGCAGTTTAAGCTCCTAAATTGAACATTTGCGACTGCCCGTGGAAGCCGCTGGCGATGAGCTAGAACGCGTGCGGTCGCTCACACGGTGCGATGTGTCTTCTAGCCGGAGGCCCGATTGCTGATAAGTTGCAGCAGGCTTTGATGCCGGTGGCTGACCACCCTACTTGCTCGCAGCCTGACTGGTGGGGCATCGCTGTCAGGACCAGCATGGTGTGTGCCGGTGGGGATGGAGTCGTGGGTGGATGCAATGTAAGGAAATCATGCCCAAAAATAAATACAATTTCAAATTATACACAATCAGAGACTTTGTGTTTACCTTCCTGCTATTTTTTTAAGACATTTCTTTATTTTGTACCTTCGTCATCCCTTGTCAGTGTGCCTGTAACCAGCAAAATCAGCGGCAGAATAAAACATGATGTCTTGCTTCTCAGGGAGACTCAGGCGGACCTCTGAACTGTAAGAACATGGAGGGTACCTGGGAGGTCCACGGCATTGCCAGTTTTGTCTCCGGCTTGGGCTGCAACTACGCGAAGAAGCCTACCGTCTTCACCCGCGTGTCCGCCTTCAACGACTGGATCGATCAGGTACAGGCCGCACAAATTCTACTTTGCTTCATGTCACTTTTGCTTTTATTTTGTTTTAACTAGATTTTGAAATCTTTGTCTTTTAGGTTATGATGAACAACTAAAGAGAATGAGGTGTCAATAAATCCACACAAGTCTGCATTCGTCTCGTGTGGTGATGTGATGTCATATTCAGAACGTGACACAAGAGGTAACTGTCATCCATAGGCGCGTCTAGTCCATTTTTGGGGGGCACTGAAGCACCCCATAAGTAAATTCAAGCACCCACAAAATTTAAGAAACATTGAAACTTTTTTTTATATTTTATATCCTTTTTTTTCACAAGACAGAGAAGTGTAAAAATTGTATATATCTAGGTACATATATATCTAGGTAGTCCCCCTTTACCTGAAAATGGTTTGATCCACCCCATCCTCCCACTTCTCGACTGAGCTTGGGGCGAGTACACACTCATCCAGTCATTATTCAGTCATGTGATTTAGTGCGCCACCTTGCTTAAAAAGGTCCCTTGGCAAATTTCCCAACTTTTCCATTATCAATACATTATCATCATAACCGGGCCTGGGTTTTGCTGCGATTAAACGTAGGTCACCGTTTATTAGGTAGGGAATAGCTGACTTTTTTTTTCTGGCTACAACAATCTTCCATTTGCAATCCGATCACTTCCTGAGAGTATTCCAAGGAGCATCCCTATTACGAATGAGGGCATACAGTCTAACAAACGGTGGCTATAAATCAGCACTAAGTGATAAAATCTGCCTTCTGTACAAACCTAGCAGCTGTGTATATTTTTTATATCCACTATTGTTTTGCTCACCTTCTTCTTGGTGGTGTGCAGGGGGATTTTTTTTACATGGGAAATTTGTGTCTTGGCTCAATAAAGGCTGCCATCCAGTGAATAAATGATTGGACTAAACATTGAAGAACAATGACAACAATTATCCAGCAGGTGTCCTCACTCGCTTATCTTGTAAAATAGGCCCTGACCAGTTTTCACTGCCTATAATAACCTCCCAAAAAGAGAACAGATTGAGAACCGACAAACACGTGACGCACTCCAAATTTCTCCCGAAAAAACAGGCTCGGTAAAACAACATCAGGGAATGGCGTCAGCTCCTTTATGAAACTGACCCTCGGTCTAAAATATGAGACTAATATCCCTCCATGGCGTGTCTTTATGAAAACCATAATGCTCAGCCGGGGAATCCAACCTCATATTCTTGTGATAACAAAAAATGAGGAGGGTGACAATGCCAAAGCTGAGATTAACACTTCTCTGGTTTATATGCCTCACTGTAATGAGCGTGCCGCGCGCGCGTGAGAGAGTCATGGTCTGAAATAATAATATTGATGAGAAAATGAAATAGTCTTCTGCCCAGCTCATTCAATTGGTCACATTTGCAGCACCAATTTGACAGGGAAATTGACGACCAGGGCACGAGAGGTTGAAAGAGCAAGATAGGAGAATTAATTAATTGGTGTGTGAGTGTGTGTGTGCGCGCGCGTGTGTGTGCGTGTGCGTGTGTGTGTGTGTGTGTGTGTGCCTGCGTGCGTGCGTGCGTGCGTGCGCGCGTACAGAAGTATGTATGCGTGTGAAAAAAATAAGGTGTCCTTCAGTTTCGATCCTTATATAAAATAAAAATAAATAAATAAACTGCACTATTTATTGGTTCTAGAGTAATTTGGTTCAAAATGCAATTAAGTGAGCAACAGTGGTTAAAAGGGGTATAACGTGCTTTAATTGAAATCCTTGAAATTTATTTTGTTTTCAAAGTATGAAATGAATAATTTGCAAATATTTTTAACAGTTGCTCCGAAGGAATTTCTTCACACTGAACCTTTTCACTCTTCAGCTGAATTTCTTGGAGAAGAGGTTGGTGGCCTCGAAAGAATGCTTTTGTCTGACTGGTTGAACTCAAACACACACAGTGCGAAATGAGAACAGGGAACCATGCTGTCTGTTGTGCTCCATAGTAACCAGAAAAAGGGGAAGAGAACTTGTCTGACGGGGCTTAAAGAAGAGACAAGTGATCTTCCATGCAGAATAGAAAGAATGACGTGCCATTTTATATTTCTTCTTTTTTAGTGCTGTGAAACTATTAAGCCACACAAAAAAAAATGCTTTCAATATTTTCCCAGTCAAATTGCTCAAGCTTGAGAAACTAATAGTAGTGCCGTTAAAGCAATCACCCAAAAATCTTTTTTGTTGAGCCCAGAAATTCATTAATATAGTACTGATTAAAGATGATTATTGACAGTTTGGCGTCTTGTGAGTGGACTTTCACCAAAGTGTGAGGAGTTGATGGGATGTTCCAAGAGGGTACAGCTCAGTAGGGAGCATAGAGGGGGAGGGAGGGCGGGAGGGGGAGGAGGGTGTGTGTAGTGGGGGAGGGACCGTCCACTCATGCACGCACATCCCCACACACAACCCGATCTCCCTGCAGCCTGTCAACATTTACTGCGAAGCGACCGGTACTCCTCCGGGGATGTCACTCTTGGGCTCACTTGGTGACCTACTTTTAGACTTTCTCACTTTCCTGTAGGTGAGTGTCTTGTGTTATGGACTGGTTGCTGACTATTTATGAGCTAGTACATGCTTTGCAGGAGAAAAGGAGGACAACAAACTAAAAGGTAAGTTGAAGAAATATTTTGGGATACAAAAAGTATGCATGTCTTTTTAAATCAGATTTTTTATAGCAGTTATTGGACATAGCAAGAGACAATGTGTAAGACTTTGTGTTCTGTTCACCTGTATAGTAGTTTTAAGAAACTTTTAACCTGTATGACAGTTTTAGTTTTATTGTCAAGGATTTTTTTTTTTAATGCGTGTTATTTTCAAATTTTACGGTAGCTATATATATATAGCGAGACAAACATGTTTTTCCAGATCAATATAGACCTCCTAATAACAAAACAAACAAGACAAAAACACTGTCGGTTAACCAACTGACAAATGTTTGTTTTAATTGCCATAGCTTTGTCAAAACAAATTCAATTGTAGCCTCCAACTTCAGAATGACAACTCGTTGATCCAGTTCGACCGCAAAAAAACAGTGTGAGTTTTTCCCCCCTGCTAGCAAAGTGATATTTGAATAAAGCGAGTCTGACTTCTGCATCTGACTTGCATGCATGCAGGTACTTTGTCACATGAGAGGAAGTTGTCTCGCTGTGCAATGGGGATGGATGCATTATGCAAAAGTTCACCTGATTAGCATGCTCGGCGCGAGTTGCACGCGCATTTGTACAAAGAGGGCATTCTCGGTCGCTGCTAATGTTTGCATTCATTTACATTCAATTATTAGCCTATGTGGGCATACGCACAATGGCCGCTTCATTAAAGTGGAACGGAAAGACGCGCACATTGCGAACTTCTCACTGTGCATTGACAGTTTTCGAACCAAAAGCTGGAAAGGGAGTTATTGCATAACAGGTGGACTGTTGCTATTTATATTGACCGGAGCCTCAGAGCGCATGCGCGCGTGGAATAAGCTACATGTTTGTAGATGACTGATTTATGCACTTTAAATCACTTTTAAAGGCACGCTTTGGAAAATTTTCGTAAAAAAAAAAACCCAGTACATTAAATAATAATAATGATAATAATAATAATAATAATGACATTTAGTTACAGCTCTTGTATTGGTCTGATTAAATCCTGGAGGGGTGCTTAATATTAGAATATTGTTTATTTATTTAATTTATTTATTTAAATTATTTTACTATTAAGTATTATTTATATTTAAATAAATAAATACATTTGAATATTGGAAATGTATTGTTTTATATTTTATATCTATTATTTGTTTCAATATCCATCCATCCATGATATATGGGTCAGTTTCGAAACGAACAAGAAAACAAGCAACTGAAAACTTGCCTTATTTCCAAGTCCCTGTGGTGAAAACATGCCCTGAGAAAGTTTCCGCCCCATTGTAAATCCTTTTTATGCAATGAAGCTGTCACAAAAGATGTTCTTGTGTTACTTCTTACACGCACAAATGGATTGGAGTTGAGTGTCTGTAGGGATACGAGCACATTGGCCATGTGACAAACTTGGCTGAGACAAAGTAGTCTTTAGCGAGCTCATCTTTCTTGTGGACTCAGCGGATCCACGTGACAGGCCAACCCCGGCCAGACACATTTGCGTGTCTGTGGGTGCTTGTGTGTGTGTGCACGGGCCTGGAAATGAAAGGCATTGTCCTTTTCTTTCAGGCTCTCCATGTGGCACAGGAAGTGAATTTTGTGGAAGCCTCCACTGAGCTCTTCTCTCTCCCCGTTCTGGCTATGGAGCATGAAGTGAGGATGGGGCTGTCGGCGTGGGCTATCGCCGCCATCGTTTGCAACTCGGCGGTGGGCGTCCTCATCCTCATCCTCTTCGTCGTCCTGTACAAGGCCTGCCAGGTGCCATCCAAACCGGTGCCCGTCTTCACGTCCGAACCGGCGAAGAAGCAGCAGAAGTCTGAGCACAAGTATCTTCTAGCAGCCTGATGGTGACAAAGCGAACCAAAAAGGAGCTCCTCTTTTGTCTTATAATATTTCGAGGCTATCACTGTGCTGCAGCTTCGTGTGCAAAGACTCTAAGCAAGACCAAGCCGGCCGGCCCAATCCTCTTATCCCTGCGGTGCGTCTCTGGGATTGTCCATCTGTCAGTCTATTTGCTCTGCGGCTCCGCTCATTTTTAGAGGAATACCACAAACTTGAGTGGCGGTGTTGGCTAGAAGGAGAAATCACACGAGAGTGAAAGCCTTTTTATTTATTTATTTATTTATTTTATTTTTTTATAGACAGGAGTTCAACCTTTGCTAAAAAGTCCTATGTGATAAATTGTGGGAGCAAATATTACTTTGTCTTAATGTGCCTTACTTTGATTGCTGCCGTTTATTCAGTGTACTGGCAATAATAGACAGAGCAAAGCAGTACGTTTTTTTTTATTGCGCATTAATCAGGACAAGATGTCATATTCATTTATAACCGACACTCGTTAAATGATGTCTTCACGAGAAATCAGTTTGGGAATTGTATGTTGAGTTTCGAAGTTTATAACTCGCCGATTTTCATTGTAATAGACTCCATAAAAAAAACGGTCGCAGTACATTCCATCAACACGGCGGACATGCTAAAAGATTTATTAGAAGCAATTTTTTTCCATTAGGGTGAAATAAAGCATTTCAAAGACAGCCGGTTGTTTTCACATTTTGTTAACAATGAATTAAAGCCTCAATTCTGAGAACTAATTTTAGAGCAATACTCCTTTTGGGTGCATATTATGGCAGATGTCATGACATCATCTGGAGGAGACGAGGCATTTCCTGTCTGGGATACAAATGTTTAGCAGTCTCGTTAAACAAATGCAGTAGCTCTTCTCTTCTGGTGTAGATAGGGCCAAGGTGGGACGGCGTTGAGCTGGTTCAGTGTTTGAGATTTTGTAGGTTATTAACTGGACCCAAGTTACTGCGCTTCAAACTTGAGCCTTATTTTCTTTGCAATGGCTAACATTTTTACGCATCTTTTGTATTGGAGATTTTGCAATCGTGCAGCAGAGCCGCAGCCTATTTTTCCTCCTGTCCCCGCTGACTCCTTGCCCTCTGTTTGGCCTCCAACACTGCCTTGTAACTGGACCAGCGCCAGAACTTTGCAAAGGGGCCAGCGCAGTCGGACTTACTGATCTGCTTCAAAGTGGCACGCGTGGTTGTGAAGGTCAGCACGTTCTGACTCAGTGCGGCGCGTGAACCGCCGCGCTGATCTTGATAAATGCTTATTGATTCTCACAGCTAGAAAAAGAAATAGTTTATGATTCACTCCAGTGCTGCACCAAATGGAGGAAAATTATAAATGAACATTCATCTCTTCCTGTGCTCCAGTGCACTGTAATCGCTCCACCTTGGGAGAGAGCTATGTGGTCCGCACGATGTTTATGGCGACTGGAGATTAGGCCCTCGCCATTAGTCACCACTTCCTTACATCTCAAGAGCCGCCCGGCCCACACGGGGCAATTTCTGTCGACTTGTCCCGATGTGAGCTGAGATGAAAGAGAGTCAGTGAACTCACCACGGTGTTACGTAATGAGCGGGAGAAATAGCATGTAGAGATTACTAATAAACATTGGCCGTAGGGCCAGTAATCTGCAGCTCCATCTGGACCCCTGGAGGGCTTTGCGTAACCTACATCATCACAATAGAGATAAAAAATGAATCTATCTTTTTGGTCATGCATGTGCGCACTTACCCTGGAGCTCAATGTTGGAAATGCAATTTGTTCACTCCTTATACTGACACAAAGACATGCAAATTGTGGGTGTGTGCTATGTTGCTTGTTCCATCTATGAATAATTAATAACAAACTGTAATCACTTTTAATCAGATTTTAAAACCTGGGCCCCCACAGAGTTGCCAGCACGCATTCAACAAAGAAGGTCATTAAAGTCTTTTTAACAACAGCTCATGGGGAGATGTTATTCAAATTAATTTTGTGATCCTACATATGGCTTTAAAAGGAGACATACTATTAACATTTATTTATTTATTTATTTATTGCAATTTTGCTTACTTATTCATCACAGAATGTGAGTATATACTTTTACCAAAAAAAAAAAAAACAACCCTTCTCAACAATGGTGGCAGAATTGTTGAACGAGACTGCCTCCTGTTGGCTTACGTGTGAACTACACATCACCGTCTGCTGGTTGTGAATTTCCTCAGTGAACTGCTGAGACGCACAGAACACGATGCTGCTGCCCTCTGCCGGTCAACGTGCAAACTAACAAGTCTTGATCTCCATTCATCCATCAGATTTCTATCTCACCGGAACCTCTCCCAGTTGACTTATGGTGGGCACGACGTGACTGATCGCCAATCAATCACAGTGTATGTGGCACTGAGATGAGCCCAAGCCAGTAGCTTTGATTAGAATGTTTAAAATGAAGTGCTTTTGGGAAGTCATCTGTCAGAAAGGCACACCGTGATTTATCCCATGAAATTTTTGCAAGGCTTCTTTGCCTAAGCTTGTGACTCGTGAGAGCATCCTCTGTATGTTTTTGTACAATACTTAAGTAAAGTAAAACAGACTTTTATCAACATTTCAAAAGATAGCAACAGGCAAGGATTTGTCATATTTAAATCCCTAAAGCACCACTAGGAAGCATTAGAGCTACTGCATTATTATTTTTTATTATCTGTTAATGATTTAAGGTTTTGGTAGTTTCACAAAACGATATCGCAATTTAAATGTTATCAATCACGATGAATACCACACATAAATATCTCTATCGTGCATTTTTTGTTGAAAATAAATGACTAATGTTAACTTATGTGATGGGCCTCTGTTGCGTCCTCGAGCCTCAGTTTGGTCCACCATATCCGGAAGTGGGTGGCGGCCCAGCCCAGCAGTCACCCCATAGTCGACATTAGCATCAGCTGGGATGAAGCGCACTTCCGTGGGTGAGCAGGAGTTAGTGTTATTTCTCGTCTGATCGGATCCCCACGGGCATCACATTCCCAACGCGATCTGATCGTGGGCTGCGTCGTCGTCTTGGGCGAAAAGGAGGCGACATGATGGAGGAGATCGACCGATTCCAAGTGCCCAACGTCGTGCAGGAGGCGGAGATGCAGCCGCTGGTACGACGCCACAATTGGCATCATTTGTGTTTTCTCCTGATTCAAATACATTGATTGCTAACGCGCGTGGCCTTGCTGTGCAAAATCACGAGATTCGATCGGGTTCCGATAAATGAGCGGACGATGTGTCAAAGCAATTTTTTTTTTTTTTTTTTTGTCACAATGTGAAATTAAGGAGTGCTTCATGTTAATGTCATTGTGGGTGTAACATGTGTAGCGAGCTGCAACCGTCACGTCCACATCATCCTCATCTTCATCCTCCGGCGGAAGCTACATCATAAGCATCCACGCACGCAGCAACTTGCTCCTGCGTGTGATGGCGTTGATGATTTGGAGCTTAAAATATATTGGCGCCGGGGGGCTGTTATTGTAGTTTACACGGCGCGTTGTACGTCATGACTCTTGTCTCTTCACTGTTGGGAGTCGCCGATAGTGAAAGAATCCATTTGCTTGTAATGTGTGCCGACGCTGTGAGTTCGAGTCCCGCATATGACGGTTTTTTAGACTATCTATGAAATCCTACTTTGAAACCCTAACATACTTTAAAACCCTACTTGAAAACCCTAACCCTAGTTTGAACCACTGACCCTCCTTTGAGACCCTACTTTGAAACGCTGACCTTAGTTTAAAACCTTAACCCTACATTGAAACCCTGACCCTACTTTGAGAACCTGGCCCTACTGAAATGAACTCAATTAGTTTTCCAGCCCTAACTGTCCCCAAAACTGTAACATTTCAGCCATTATTGACTGATTTGTATTTGTCTTCTCATGTTGCCAGGACCCAGCCTCCTCCACGGCCTCGGAGGCTGACTCGGACACCAGAGAGGGCGAACCCGTCACCCTCAACTACAAGCCCTCCCCCCTCCAGATGAAAATAGGTGAGCATTGATAGCATCTCTTGAGAACATCGTGTTAATGCTTTGGCGACATGTCCAGTTTTTGTTCTACCTTTGCCCCGCCATTGTAATCCAATAATGTCGAGTCGCTATAACCTGGCCCTACTGAAATGAACTCAATTAGTTTTCCAGCCCTAACATGGACAGCAGCTTGGATGAAGTCCAATATATTAGCTGTCAATCTTTTTATACTGTTGTCTGTCATCGTGCAGCGTCGCCAAGATGAAGCACGAATTACGGCCAGAGTCACACTTAATCGTACTCTGTCTAATCCAAATGTCACAACTATCAGCCAATGTTCTTTATGACGTAAACTCCATTATTCAGTGACCTTTCAAATAAAGCGATTCAAAAAGTGCAATGTCACTTTTCCCTCACAATTGCATCAAGTTTCATTAGGAACATGACAAGTAGCTTGCGAGCAAGAGACAATAAATGAGAATCTGAAATTGGAAAATGTCACATTGTGAATATATTTTTATTTCATTGAATAGATGAGAACAGTAAAAAAATAAAATAAAGAGACAAGCCTTCACTTGCTGCTCAAGCACTTGCTGCTTCGGTTCCTCAGATGGTGAAAATGACAATTTGCTTTTACGATTATCACAAAGTAGCAAGAGAAACCCAATTCCCTTTTCTCATCATCACACTTCCTGATGAGCGCCGGTTTTAATTACGCTAATCTTATTCCGCTCGTGAGGAGTTACACAAGGGCATCGGAGAAACAGCCCAAATCTGTAAAAACAAAAAAAAAAAGACCAATGCTTCATGTTGGAAGCGTGTGTGTGTGTGACAAAGAAGCCAAGCATGCTGACCTTCATTACTTGGAAGCGCTCTATTGAGGCCAATGTCGTGTGTGTCACGCAGAGAAACAGAGAGAGCTCGCCAGGAAGGGCTCGTTGAAGAACGGCAACGTCGTGGGCAGTCCGGTTAACAACCAACCCAAGAAGAACAACGTCATGGCCAGAACCCGGTGAGCAGAACAATCCTGACTGACAATCTGTGAAGTTCTCTGTTCAGTCTGTTCTCCTATTGACGTCCGAGTTGTGTTTCCTTGAGCTGTGCTATCCATCATCCATTATGCGGCCCGGTCACATGGGCTCTTAGGAGGAAGCGCATCATCGATCGAGACGTTCCGAGACGTCTGCTGTCTCGCTACGTCTGCAGTCCTACCCACCCCCAAATGCTTTCGTCTTATCTCCGCTTCTCGCTAACAGGTTGGTAGTGCCCAATAAAGGCTACTCCTCGTTAGACCAGAGTCCAGATGAGAAGCCCTTGGTTGCGTTGGACACAGACAGGTGAGCTCCGTCCGTCCGTCCGTCCGTCTGTCGGGGTTTTCAATTGTGGCCGCGCTGAAGAACGATGCTTCTTTTCAGTGACGATGACTTTGACATGTCGAGATACTCATCGTCCGGATACTCCTCTGCTGAGGTGAGTCAAATAGACATCGTCGGCGTGCAATTTATATCGTCTATATTTCATGATATTCGAGAGTGTCTACATGACAAGATTTTTTTAATTCTATTGTCAAAAAGTTTGCAAAAATCACACCAGTCACTAAATTTGTAAACATGACCTGCGTCTCTTGTAGCAAATCAACCAAGATCTCAACATCCAGCTGCTGAAGGACGGTTACCGCTTGGATGAGATACCGGATGACGAGGACCTGGATCTGATCCCGCCTAAATCGGTTAACCCGACCTGCATTTGCTGCCAGGCAAGCCCCTCCACTACCTGTCACATTCAGTAACCCCTCCCACTCTTAACGACCCCCCCCCCCCCCCCTTCGCGGTGAGGCACGGTAGGAAATATACGACCAACTGAAATGTGCTTGAATAGGAATGACCAATTTATTAATCATGAAATGTTTTGGTTAAAACAATGGGAGGGAAAATGATGAGGATAGTCTGATATTCACAAGAGTTGGCAAGATTGAGATTTGGGGTGTAACTTCAGGTGGAACCTAAAATGCACTTCCAACCATCCATCCATCCATTCATCCATCCATCTTCTTGATGGGTGAATGAATTTAACTCGCCGAGAGGTTGTTGCCAATGATAGCCTCATTTATTGACTAAACTTCTGTGTCAGAGACTCTCCACGCTTCCCTTTTTGGCCACAGAATTATAACTATAGTGGAATATTATTATAAAATAAATATTTAATTTTGTAGTTGAGCTGTAAAGATTGTAGCGCCTTTTTTTTTTTGTTTCATCCTGAAAAGTCACCCCAAAGCTGAAGATGCTTTTTTTTTTTTTTTTTTTTCTGCTAGTGCTGGTGTTTTCCTCCTATGGCAGGACATGCACTTCTCCTTAACATAATCTTAAATGATGATATTGCTGCTCCACTTAGTTAACATACGGTTTACAATTTTAACTACTGTTGCCATGAGTTTAATCGGTGTGTGTTGAAGAGGCAAATGAGTACTGTAGCCCCCCCACCCGATTCACTTTTTCCTGGCTTTGACCTTCACCCTAAAATTAACCCTAACCCAGCTGAAGAACAACTTGAAAAGGGAAGTTAGTTAGGAAGGACCATTTGCACATTTCATTTCTGCCCTTCCCAGCATGTTTGGACTGTGTGTTGTATTATTTTAAATGTTTTCACCTTTTTAGGCCTTTTTTTCTTGCACAACAGCGACACGGTTTACCCGTTAGTATTAAAAAAAAGTATATATATATATATATATATATATATATATATATATATATATATATATATATATATATATATATATATATATATATCTATATATATATATAAAGAAAGGGAGATTGCTGTCTACAGGCGTGAAGCCAAAGGACAAAGTATTTCATGTCTTCTCCACCTTTAAACGTTTGTACATTTTATAGTGTCCATCATCAGACACAGAAAAGATTTGACTTGTCTTTGCGCACACATACTACACACACACACACACACACACACGCATGCATGTACTGTACATAACTTTCCATGCCAATGTGAATAGTCGGCGGGAAATTGTGGGTCTTGCAGCTTCAGTTACTGACCTAGCTCCCTTAAAGAAACTGATTATTTGCAGTTAGAGTTGCCTTAAGTACAAACAAGCTAACTATAATTGTGTATTATTTATTGCCATGATGTTGCCATGTTAGTTGATTTTAATGAGCAATCTGTAACTTGATTTTGTTTTCAACCTTCAATCGTCAGCGTCAATTGTTTTTCCTTTTATAATGAATCGTTTTAGTTTCAAAACCATTTCCATTATGGTATTTAACATTGTTATTATGTGTGGTGTATGAGAACACAAAATAAAAACAGCTAATCATGTGAGAGTATGTATATGGAGAAGTAGGCCAGGATTAGGAAGAACATTCTTTTTAATGTTAAAGCTGAGCCTTAATTATTACAATGCCATGTCTGACGCATTTACATAGTCAATCTGAAGTCACCCTCAGTACAGTACAATAGCATCATGATGGCTTCAACCCGAAAGGCACCAACACTGAATCACAGATGTCGTTATAACAGAAAAAAATTCACAAGTCTTGAGAATTTGTAAAAAAAAAAATTGTAGTGGTGTGATACAATGACAAAAACAACGTACTAAACAAATAAGACATCTGCTGCACGATGGAATTGATTTCTGAACTAAATGAAGGGTGTATTCACAATTGCATCGTTTGGCTCAATTATAACGCACCCGGGTTCATTTTAGTGGTGGGCGGATCCATCCTAAAGTATTGATATCGATGTGTTATTCTAGTTATGTTCTATCTTTTAACAGATCAAATCAAAAGTCACAAAAACATCATTGGAAATTTGATGCAGCTACCTCAATAATTGTAAAGTATTGGTATCACTAGATGTGCTGGCCCTGTGTTTCGATACCAAAATAGTTTCGCACACCACTAATTTACTTCCTAAGATGTTTTTGTGATGCATTTGTGACTACACACAAACGAACCTTGGTGCGGACCAAAAAACAAAAACGGACCGACACCCACTTTTTGAAGGATCTAGCGTTGCAAAACCTGGATTGAATTAGACTCTCTTGCAAAATGATTTTGCAGGTCTAATATTCAGAGCAAGAATGCAGCACCAAATGAAAAAAGTCCGCTTATGGTCCGGACCAAAAGAATTTTCTGGCGTAAAGACAGTCCCAGACAGAAAAGAAGGTGACATGTTGTGCTTCAACATCACCACTAGGAGGCGCAAAATGTTCATGGAAACATCCCTGACAAAATACAACGTGGACAAACAAGCCAAAGTGTGCTGGCTGGTACTGTTGGTCAGACAAGTCACTTAATATTCACTCTAGGTTGCTGAACACCAGTGTGAACAAAATGATGACCAAACATTCCTTTCGATAGTGGCGAGGTGGGGGAAGGCACAGTCCTTAAGTAAAGAAGACCTGTTTGCTTGGAATCGCTCATAAACTTAGCATTTGCCATGACCTTTGTGTTAGCTAAGTCTCGTCAAGGTATTCTCGATGCATTTTTGTTCGGTTTCTTCATAGGAGGTCACTCTGTAAATTCGGATCTATATAATAATGATCTCATTTCTCTCGAATAACTAAAGGCTAAATAGTCCATTTATATACGCATTACATTTCATGCTCAAACTTGTGTGTGTGTGTATATGTGTATATATATATATATATATATATATATATATATATATATATATATATATATATATATACACACACACACACACACACACACACACACACACACACACACACACACACACACAATTTATTCCCTTTCTGTTATGACATGGAGCTGACTCATGTCCACATTACTAAACAGTGTCAGTGAGAGCTGACAACGATACAGACCATTTTCTGTAGAGCGATACAAATTTGGGTGACTGGTGGGGCGCACCATAAACAAGTCACTGGCCGTTAGCGGGGCACAGAGACACAATTTAATAGACCTAACACATGCGGGATTTTGGAATGTGGGATACCAGCTATGCTAACCCCCACACCAGATTCAAAGCCAGAACCTCAGAAGTACAATGTAGATGGATAAGCACGATTCCATTGCACTGCTTGATGTTATATTACTCATTTCAAAATAAACACACTAGGTCAACCTGACGAGAGAATTTTGTATAAATACTTGTCACGTTGGTATAGAATGGAAACGACTCTGAGAGAACCTTTGCGGTAGTGGGGCGGCACACAAGTGTCCATGTGTGTGTGTCGGCCACCGTTTCATACCCCATGAGGGCTTTGGTCTCCGGAGTCTGATGACGACACGGAGACGGAGCCGCGGCGTCTCTTGGCGGCGCTGGCGCCCAGCAGCATGCTGGGATGGAAGCCGGCGTGGCGGCGGGCATGCTTGGTCAGGTGGTCGCTCCTCATGAAGCACTTGTCGCACAGCGGACAGGTGAAGCGCTTCTCGCCCGTGTGCGTGCGGTAGTGGCGGGTCAGCTCGTCCGAGCGGGAGAATTTCTTGCTGCAGGCTGGCCAGGTGCACTCGAACGGACGCTCGCCTGAGGAAGAACACGGCGGAAGTTTTTAGATCCGGTAAGATGTGACTCACTTTTTTTTTGTGTTGTTCAAAACTAAACAAAAATACCACTTAGCAGTAAGCATTTTTGTTCCTGTTTTTTCAATCATACTTGCTTTAATATAAATTTGAAAACGACAGTATTATGCAAAACAAATTCTATAGTTCAAAATTCTGTATTGTTCACCATGCAGAGATCAATTTTTACAATCTAAACAAATGTGTTCCTTCCGTAGTGTGCATCAAACTGGTAAAGCCCCTTGCAATACTCAGTAGCTGCAGTTTCTAAACAGATCAATCTTGTTTAGTGTTTCTTCAGAGTGCCACAAAAAATAAAGGATGAAGCAATTCTCATGCAAGCACAGAACAAACAGTTATTCTGTCTCCGTGCACAAACATATGGTGTTTGTGTTTGTGCGCGAGCGCGCGTTTTCTAGGAACAGAATCAGAACACGTTCATTTAAGAACAAGTGAGTCATGATAACAGCAATGAGCAATTTTTTTTTAAAGCACTAAAACCACAGTCTCCTCCCCCGCCCGCCACGTGCGCTACTGCACCACGTGTTTTCTCTTGTTTACAACCACGCGCGTGAGGGAAGGGCGGGGGCGCATGACGTATGCGGAAAGGGCGGGGTCTTCGTTTTTATCACGGTCACAATAAACTTCTAAAAAGGAGGACGATGATTTGATTTCACACTCTAGTTGGTTTAGCATCACGTAGGCGTGGGCTGCTCATGTGGGACACGAGAGACGGCTGGCAGGCACACGCGCCAAATCAACGACAACGTGTCGGAAATCCCACGCATCAGCGAGTAAGGGGGCCTGGCCCCGTGTGGCGACTGATATTGATCCATATGAAAAATACAAATGGAGCCCTCCGCCCCAAACAAGTATAGGGTTTGTTAAATTTCTTTTTCCCTCTACAATGCATCTTGTCTGCCCTCCGGGTCAAAAAACGCCCCGACATAGATAAAACATACACGCACGCGCAGACACTCACCTCTTCCTCCTCCCGCTCCCACTGGCCGAGCACGATGCTTCCTATTATTAGTTATCGTAATCGCACGATCATGTCACGACATGTTCTCACGAAGCTTTATATCGTGACACACTGACGTCATAACGTATAGCTATTTGAACAGTGACGTCACCAATAGAACTACTGATAACAGGGCGGATCCTTTAAAAAATAAAAACATAGAGAACCGGCCAGGTGAGATTTACGTACCGGTATGCACCCTCAAGTGGGCTTTAAGGTGGGACGACTTTCCGTACATTTTGCCACAGCCGCTAAAGGGGCAGCGGTGTCTCTTCTCGGAGGACTCTTGCGGCTTCTCCGCCCTCCTCTTGCTCTCGACCGGCTTCTCCGCCCTCCTCTTGCTCTCGACCGGCTTCTCCTTGTCGTCCTTGTGCACGGCTTCAGGCCGACATTTGTTCAGATCCAACAGAATCATCGCCACCATGAGCAAAGTTCGGTTCTCTTGGTTATCTTTGAGCGCGTTGTCCATTCGGACCGGAGGCGCTCGCGCGAGGACAGAGTCCGCAGAGACCTCGGACATGACCGCTGCTGGAAGGTTGCACTGGCGGAGATTGAGAGTTGTTGCAAAAAAGAAAAACAATCTCCACCCGGTGAAGAGGAGCTGGTGTGGTTGATCCTCCACACACGTGCCGGCCGGCGACAATGTGACTGTCCCGCAATGAGTGTGGGCCGTTCGAAATGAGACAAAACAAACACTTTCAGTCGACAGAAGCGCAACTGTGAAGAGTTTTCTTCTATTCTTTCTGTGTATTTTGTCGTTCAGGCAGCTTCCACGGCATCTAATCGAATGTCCTGCACACACGCGTCAACTTGTTTTCTCTGCTTGCTAGTGTTGGCTCGTGAGTGAACGATGGGTTCGAAAGAACGAATCTTTTCAGTGAACGAGAGTGAACGAATCACTTCCTAAAGTGAGTCGTTCTTTTTTCAGTTCATATGACTTCAACCAGTAGATGTCGGTAATGCCCATTGAAGCTGATGCCACCTTGCCGTAAGACAAAACGAAGAAGAAAATGACGTAACTTCCCCTTCACGAGCGAGTCGTGAATTGCATTTCCCGTTCACCAACGAACGAATCTGTTTGCCAAGGAAAGAAAGAACAACTCACTGAAACGCCACTTCCTTTATGCACGTTTTCTCCAAGCTAACGGCTAACTTTATTGCATGAAGGGATGCGCCGTTATGCAAAAACGGGGAGATTATGCTTCTCTTTGGGTAATCTTGATTTTATAACACTTATTGTAGTTTTTAAATAACGTGTATGCACATATAAGCCTAAATATTGTTATCCAATATATCTACTGCAATTTCACATTGGATTGCTGGTTTGAAATTTACTTTTAATATTATTTCAATAAACATTTATGTTAAAACTTGTCTGGTGTTTTATTCCTTGTTTTTATATTCAAACCTTTTGAGTGAACCGATTCTAAAGATTCAGTTCACTTAAAACTGGATTGTTGGTTTGAAATTTACTTTTAATTTTATTATTATTTCAATAAACATTTATGTTAAAACTTGTCTGGTGTTTTATTCCTTGTTTTTATATTCAAACCTTTTGAGTGAACCGCTTCTAAAGATTCAGTTCACATAAAACTGGAATGCACATCACTAGTACAGAAGGGTGCAGACGGCCATTGGTTTCCAGGTCCAAATAGCCGACTGGTTAGTGACACAGCCTCTTACCTGGTAAGAACTTGGTTCGATTCCAGGTGTGGGCATACACCTAAATACACTTTTAGACTTGGAACCTTGCTTTCTATGCGTTTTTTTCATTCATTAGGGAAAAAGCTTAAGTGAGAGTGACCTGACCTTTGACCATGATATTTCCCTAATAAAGTGGCCTGTTATTAGGTACACTTGAAAATGGCGGTGTACCTAATGGAGTGTCGGTGTGAATCCCTCGTTAAGTGCAGGTGCGTGAAAACTTTTAGCTCCTTTTGAACGTGAAAGAAGCTAAAACTTTTCACGCAGGTGCGCTTAACGAGGGTCACTTGGAAAACATGTTGGAACGCGGCCCAGAGGACTAGAGCTTGACAGCTGTGACCTTTGACCATGATATTTCCCTAATAAAGTGGCCTGTTATTAGGTACCCTTGAAAATGGCGGTGTACCTAATGGAGTGTCCGTGTGATTCCCTCGTTAAGTGCAGGTGCGTGAAAACTTTTAGCTCCTTTTGAACGTGAAAGTGGCTAAAAGTTTTCACGCACCTGCGCTTAACGAGGGTCACTTGGAAAACATGTTGGAACGTGGCCCCGAGGACTAGAGCTTAACACCTAACCTTTGACCATGATATTTCCCTAATAAAGTGGCCTGTTATTAGGTACACTTGAAAATGGTGGTGTACCTAATGGAGTGTCCGTGTGAATCCCTCGTTAAGTGCAGGTGCGTGAAAACTTTTAGCTCCTTTTGAACGTGAAAGAAGCTAAAACTTTTCACGCAGGTGCGCTTAACGAGGGTCACTTGGAAAACATGTTGGAACGCGGCCCAGAGGACTAGAGCTTGACAGCTGTGACCTTTGACCATGATATTTCCCTAATAAAGTGGCCTGTTATTAGGTACACTTGAAAATGGCGGTGTACCTAATGGAGTGTCCGTGTGATTCCCTCGTTAAGTGCAGGTGCGTGAAAACTTTTAGCTCCTTTTGAACGTGAAAGTTGCTAAAAGTTTTCCCGCACCTGCGCTTAACGAGGGTCACTTGGAAAACATGTTGGAACGTGGCCCCGAGGACTAGAGCTTAACACCTAACCTTTGACCATGATATTTCCCTAATAAAGTGGCCTGTTATTAGGTACACTTGAAAATGGTGGTGTACCTAATGGAGTGTCCGTGTGAATCCCTCGTTAAGTGCAGGTGCGTGAAAACTTTTAGCTCCTTTTGAACGTGAAAGAAGCTAAAACTTTTCCCGCAGGTGCGCTTAACGAGGGTCACTTGGAAAACATATTGGAACGCGGCCCCGAGGACTAGAGCTTAACACCTGACCTTTGACCATGATATTTTCCTAATAAAGTGGCCTGTTATTAGGTACACTTGAAAATGACAGTGTACCTAATAGAGTGTCCGCGTGACGTCACACATCAAACGGCCCATCAAAAAGTGGGGTGAGGGTGGGTGTGGTACTTTTCACTTGAGCTTTTACCCTAATGAATGAAAAAAAAACGCATACAAAGCGAGGTTCCAAGTCTAAAAGAATATATAAGTATATGCAAGCACACAGGATCGAACCAAGTTCTTACCGAGTATGAGCCCGTGTCACTAACCAGTCGGCTATTTCAACCTGGTGGATAATTATCGTCTGCACTGTTTTGTACTAGTGATGTGCATTCCAGTTTGAATCTAGAATCGGTTCACTCAAAAGGTTTGAATATAAAAACAAGGAATAAAACACCAGACAAGTTTTAACATAAATGTTTATTGAAATAATAATATTAAAAGTAAATTTCAAACCAGAAGCATAATCTCCCCGTTGTTGCACAACGGCGCATCCCTTTATGCAATAAAGTTAGCCGTTAGCTTGGAGAAAACGGGCATAAAAGAAGTGGCGTTTCAGGGAGTGGTTCTTTCTGTCCTTGGCAAATCGTAAATCTACATTCTGGCTTACATAGTTCACGCCAGGAGGGAGACGCAACACGTTCACTGACTGATCCGTTGATGCACGGGAAGGAAGGCAGTTGACTCGTTCGCGAACGGGAAAGTCAGGATTCGTCCCCTCACTGATCTGTTCTCGCGATGAACTGGAAATGCGAATACGTCATTTTCTTCTTCGTTTTGTTTTACGGCGAGGTGGCACCAGCTTCAATGGGCATTACCGACACTTACTGGTTGAAGTCATATGAACTGGAAAAAGAACGAATCACTTTAGGAAGTGATTCGGTCACTCTCGTTCACTGAAAAGATTCGTTCTTTTGACCCATCGTTCACTCACGAGCCAACACTAGTGTAGGTGAAAAAGGATCAGTGTGTGTGGGGGGGGATTACGATTCGTTGAACGATTTGTTTGTCCGAATCTTTTGAGTGACCAGATTCTAAAGATTCAGTTCACTTAAAAGAACTGGAATGCACATCACTAGCGTCAACTTGTTTTCCCTGCTTGCCTGCTGCTGAGTGTCCTTGCAGTCCCGAGAAACAGTTTCGCGGAATCCCGCGGCGTCATCGCGGCACCGGACGTCCATTGGCCCACGGGAAACGTGACTGGTTGTTTTAAGGAATTTCCTATTCACGGAAGCCTTCACCGCCAATTAGAGGGCGACTTTGGCGGAAACGGGACCGGGTTTGAAAGATGTTGCGTTCAAGGGCGACTATAGACTGGGAAAGTGTAACTTCAGTCCAAAGCAGCACAAATGACATCCTGAAATAAATACAACGTGTGACTTGTAAATGTGTGTCAGGAAACATGTTTTGATTTTTCAAATGCAATCCAAGACAGCTGTTGTGATGAGCTCGTCTTAAATTAGATGTCCAACACGACGTGACTTAACATGCCTGGAAGAACTTTGCCCAGTCTCGAGTTGCTTCTCTGGTATTATGACTCATGTGCCAATATGTAACATTTCATTTGCTAATACAAAAATATAGAGCCACAAATCAGAATCTAGATCATATCTGCTGGCTGTGGTCATGATGTGAATAAACAGGATGCTGGCTCAGGACGTCCTTTCATCTCACCCACTCATGATATGGACCCTTTTGCAGTTTGGGAGAAATGTGAACGGAATGGCACATACATGCAATGTTTGCTTGGGCATGTGTGCGCTCACCACCACCGGCCAAAACTTTAGGTGCACGTGTGCAATCCAATGAAAAATCATATATGAGCTTAATTCTTTACAGTCCCTGTGTAGTGAAAATAAATGTCTTGTAAATTTCACACACCGCAGAGAAGAGCTTTAATACCGCTACTACAATTTGGAAAAAATGGACGCTACTTCATAAAGCTTTTATTATGACTTCATGTTTGATCCCCGAAATGCTACGCGGTGACAACGAGGCACTCTAAAGAGCAGACTATCTGAAGCGAAGTAGCATTTTAGGGGTGTAGGAATAGCCAAGCGGGGTAATAGCGTATGGTAATCGCTCCTGGAAAATGCTAACACGTGTGCGGGGCAACCTGCTTTTGTTTGACAGGCAAAACATACATTCAAGGTCTCGTATGATATGCAGCACAGCCGCAGAGGGGTGGGGGAGGGGGCGGGGAGGCCTTGCACAACAGTGCAAGTCAAGAGGGCGGTTCTTTCGTGGGGGGAATATTCGTAGAAAACCCCATGGAAGCTTTAAGTGTAGACACATTTTGGACCTTTTGGGATGTGTTCAAGTACCTTGGGGAAAAATGTTCAGTTTGTGCTGCTTTAGTTGCACTCAGCAAAATTGGAAGTGGCCATTAAGTATAATAGTCAGAATGTGCCTATCAACAAATATGGCATAAGTAGCCATAATTACTATTTATAAAAAAATACTTTAAACAATCAAATGAAAAAGTGAAAGAACGGCAGTAACTGCACGTGCCCTTTCAATCAATCGGAGTGAAAATGGTGCACACGCCTCCCTCCTTTCAGAAAGAGGCTAACCAAAGCCCAGCCCCCTTTCCTAGTGGCCCCACACTTCTAGGAATTACTCTTCGAAACTTAGGTCATGCTGCTGCCGCTCCTTTTCCTCAAGGCTCTAAATAGTTCCTGGGAAGAGGAGGAGGCCCGTCTCCCCTTCACTTTTTTTGGCACAGAATTGCATGAGGCACACATGTGGGTCAAGAAAACCGCTGTGTCGTCAGAACGTTGCTTGTTGACTGTCGGCACATGTTGCAATGAAGAAGAATGTGTGTGTGTGTGTGAGAGAGACATTGTGTTCCTTTCTAAAGGGCCACTAGGTCACAAACACACACACACACAAGGTGATATGTCGGCTTACGCTCCAAAATATGGCCCATGGGTCCCACTCAGTTATTCAATCTGGCTCACTTAGCATTGACATAAACATCCAAATATTATATAGAACATGTCTTGTATTCATTTACCTATTTCCCCCTTAAAATGGAAATTGACATTTCTTTTGTATTCAATTCCCTTTTCAGTTTCCATGCATTTTGGAGGCACATATACTAAAAATATTGAACATCATTTGTCACATCATTTAATTATTAGCTCTCTGACAGCATCAATCAAAAGTGAGGCCTCTGAAGTTACACGACTTGCGAATGTACGCGATGCATTTAAATGCCACAGCGACATTCCGGCGGTCACACGTTTCCCGCAATACAAACACAGAGCACATGGCTTATCGGTTTGGCAATCTATTTGTTTATTTACCAATGCATGCCAGACATGATCCTATTCACATTTAAGAATACAGAATTTGTATTTGCATCTACTTTGATTTTCATAGAATAATCTCTTTCTCTGTCTTCACTGGTCATCTCTGTACACTCTGAGTGGAAGAACTGCATGCATCTCATGGACTTGGTTAAATAAATTAAGTGAGACCGGGAGGTCGCCGAGTGGGAAGTTATTGCGGGGAAAGGACGTCTCTTAACTCGAGCATCACAAGGAAGGAATTCAATGTGCTGATTATCGTCGTATGCTCGGGATTTCACAGGCTGGTGTTTTAGGAAAATACTTTAGAAAATACTGTACACTGAGAATGTGTGTATGCTAAGAGCTGGACGCACACACGCAGGCACACACACACACGCACACACACACACGCCCATCGTTAGATTGACGCACGACAGGCATTTCACATTTATAGCATTATGTCGCTGTAAGGGTTCAAGTCTACCAAGTGTAACCTCCACCCGGACATCTGTTTTCAAAGTTGAGCGGATGGATCTATACGACGCCTGCCTCCAATGAGGCCTCAACTGTGCACGCTGCATGTCAGCAGAACACCGCTCAGCTTCTTTGGCAATCTTTTTAAATCGCTTTCAGGGGCTAATGACGGCCGTCTGTTCCAGGAAAAAAGACCTCCGACTCCCCCATTGTTGTTTTAAACATCGGGACGGAAACCTATGTGATTTTATCGAGTGACGACATTCATTTTGATGTGATTGCCAAGACATAAAACAGTCTTGATTTTACGTATATACTGCTCAAAGTGTGTGTTTCTCCCTTATTGGTGTAAATCTAGTCGTTCGTTGATCTAGTCGTTCTAGCTAGTTATTACTCGCTTACATCACTGAAGTGTTGTTGGTCCCTGAGCACTTTGCGTCACGCTACTCCCTTTCAATCACATACAGTGAAACCTTTAAAGAAATTCTTTTGCTGGTTTGGATTTAATCGAAACAGGATTAGCCTACATGTGGTCAAAGTTAAACTACAAGGTAGCTCGCCGCTAACAGCTAGCTACTAAGACAATCTGACAACATATTAGGGCCTATTCAATTTTATTTGATGACAGCAAACGAAACCATTTTTAGTGTAATAAAATAGTGATAGTCATTATTTTAGGATGGTATTGATGGAAGTATAAGGTAGGGTATGAACTTAAATAATGGATGCATAGCTAGCAGCCTTTATGAGCGAGCCGCTATTTCACCATTAGCAGACTGGATAAGTGTATCTATCCAATATGTAGCTTATTGTTGCCAAAGATTTACTAGCTCTGTCTGGTTTTCTTGATAACTAAAGATCAAATATGTGCTCAATGAAGATTGGAAAACACTGGTAGACTATAATAGTCCAAGTCAGATTCTCTCTATGTCCTAGAAGTGTTTTTTCATACAGATATTCATCGTAACTAATACAAATTAGCATTGCTAGGTAACAGAGGCTAGGCTGTATTGTGTTATACTGTGATTCATTTAATTCCAGATTCCTTTCAACTTTAAAGGTTCCACTGTAAATTCACATTTCTTAAATAGACAACACAGGCACTGTTATCTACTGAGGGCGTCCTCAACGTGTGTTGTAGTTTTGCTACAGAGACAACATACAGGTAGGTTATTGCGTGACACTGGAATGAATCACTATTAAACAGAGTCCGTATTCCACTTGGAGTTGATCTCCTCATGCAAAAACATACTACGTGTTGTCTTGAATGCATTTTGGCAACAAATAGACGCAATGCTGCTGCCAACACATTCCAACAAGCATCCACTTTCTACATTTAACGAGCTAAAGCAGATGTCTGTGCTGAGGCCACATGCCGATGGATATTTAAATTTTTATGATGTGGGGGATATATCAAGTAAAAAAAGAAATATGCGGCTGAACTCCAACCTACTTCATCCATGCCCCAAAGGCACCTGAAAATTTGGCATCCGGGCAAGAGTTGCCGTGTGATTCAATTTGTCATCATATGATAAAAACTACTTCTAATAAACATTATTTTTTCATAAATACATCTGCATTTAGTGCATGTATCTGTCTTTTTATCCATTTAGAAAATTAGATAAATATCAAGAAGTTATAAATATTATATTCGGAAATCAAACAGGCATTTAATTGTTAATGATTGAACTGAGACATTAAATAACGATAGAATGATTATGGATATCATAAGTGCGTGGGACTTACTGGCTGGAAAATTAAAGTGAATATATATATATATACTTTTGTCCTCATTTGAAGAATTAATATCTTTAAAAAGAGCCCTTTGTATCTACAGAAAGTCCTCTTAGATGGGGCCCACCTTACTGCAGTGGTTCAGAACCAACCAACCAACCAACCAAAAACGGATGCCTTGCATCTTTGGGGTACTATCGCAGTCAACCACGCAAACCAACTTTTCCATTTCCAGCAAACCTTCAAAGATTCTTTCCCTCCTTCTGCTCCTCCATCTACGCAAGCTTAGTGATATGTAGCGGTGTTTGGAAGGCACTTTCACATGTGTGTGTGTGTGTGTGACTCACTTCTGCCCAAATGTTTTTGCAATCATTCACTCGCAGTTAGCCGTTATCTTTTAGCCACTAAATTCTACACACTGGTCCGTTAATTTCTCCTCTCACAGCTTGATCAATACATGATAGAAAAAGAAGTGGCAGATGTAACAAGCCCGCATTTTCTTCTTCACCCTGCTCAAAACTAGTCAAGATTTATTTACTCATATTGTCTGACCCCACTCACGAACAGCACTGTGCAAAATGTTTAGGCCATCATTTTAGGAATGCTATCATGACTAAGACTTTTGCACATAACTGTTTGTAAATGTAAACAGCGGTGGTCGAAATAGTAAAGGCCAGTTCAAAACCACTGCAGACTATGAAATGGAAACGTTTACAGGAAAGAGGATGTAAAGCAGTGTCGCATGGGTCTAACGTGAAGTGAGAATTGCACATTTTAAAAATATGTCCGGCTGAATGAAAGCTAGACAGGAACAAAAGATGAAACGAGAAACAACCATTCTTTGGGTAGATGCCATTTTGGTTGCAGGTGAAAAAAAGCTGAGTCAGCGTATGGAGCAGCGTCATGTCGCCCTTCCTTTTACACACCGCCTTTCAAAATCAGCACGAGCATGTTTTTTTTTTTCTTTTGCTGTCTTATCACTCTGCGATTCGTTCTTGTGTTGACTGTTTGGATCACAGCGCGTCCAGATTGCTGACAGGCGTAACTTGACACGTGTCATAAAGCTTTTGCCTGCTTGAAATGACAGAAACAAGCTCGTTTTCTGGAAAGCTGGGCGAGGAACCACTGGCGGCGTTGCGGTTTGTGGAGCTGACGTGGGCTCCATTCCCACAAAATGTCCCGTTCGTAATCTTCCAGTGGCCTAAACAGGGTAAGCGCGTGGATGGATGTCAAGTTAGTGGTTGCCATGACAACAATGTCACGCCGCTTGATTCCGTAATGATTTGTTGAGGCAACATTATGCTACGGTTTGTGTAGTTTTCAATGTCCTTTGTGGTTCTGATGTTTCTGTGACGTGACTGAGACAAAAAGATGATGTCAAGGTAGCGGGTGGAAGACGTACAGCACAAACACAGCTTCCACTGAGAGTTAAGTTAGCTACAAGATGGAAGTGGGTGAAAGCTATGCTCAATTTATAGCGCTTAGTTTTTTGACAGGTGTACAGAAGAACCCGCTCACACACTCCAGATGCTGATCCCAAATGCACTGCTGATCTGGTCCAGGTAGAAATCTAAGGGCAAGGTGATCCGGTTTTCATGCTTTCCCTTCTTCCTTTCAGTGTGTGCGATGTGTGTGCGTGCGCGCGAGACGCGTGTCTTGTCACGTGTAGTTCTGTCTATCGAAGCTGCGGAACGCTGATGGAGCGGCCAGCTTCCTCATGGAGAGGCTGTCAGTCTTGGCCGCGTCAGGCCGTGCCCCGGACTTGCTCCTGAGGAAGGGGTTTCTGGTTCCCGCCAGACCCCGCCCCCCGGGCCCAGGTCCCCTGTCTGCCCCCAGACCCGGTCCCCTCTCCATCCTCTCACTCACCGACAGGCTCTTCCTGTGCGGAGGGGCCAGCGTGAGCGAAGGATGGGAGTCGTCTGAAGAGCAGCTGTTCGCTCGCTCCAGCCTGGAGAAGGGTGGGCAGAGAGGGGCCCCGCCGGGTCTGCCCAGGGTCCCCGGATGAGGGGCGTCCGAGGCCGGAACGAGCTCCTCGAGGTCCTCCGGATCAGACTCCGTGTGACTGAGCTCGGCCTCTCTCTCTGGGTGAGCGGAGCTCATGTCCGAGGGCTTATCAAAAGGGAAAGACGTGGAGCCCCCGGGGGAATGCGAGCGGTCGATGGGGGTGTACGGCGAGGAGACGCAGCGGGTGTCGATGCAGTCGGTGATGCTGGTGTACTCTGCAGCTTTGACCTGGACGCCCGCACCCAGTCCGCCGTAGCAGCTCCTCGCCGTGAACATCAGGCTGTGGGACTTGACCAAAGTAGGCTCTTCCAGGAAGGACGTGCCCACCGCCGAGAGGAGCCGGCTGCTCTTGGAGCGCTCCAGGGGCCCGGCCGAGGGGGGCGGCGACGGGTCCGCGTCCCAAGCAGGGAGCCCGATGTCCGGTAACAGGTGGGCCGAGCACAAGGACAGATCGGCCGCCGCGCTGTCGTCAAAAACGGCGCCGGCCGTCCCGCTGCTGGCCGCGCCGCCTTCCGAGTGCCTGTCGCCCAAGCCGCTGGTGGTGGCGCTGCTCAAGTCCCGGCCTCCCGGCAGCACCGCCTCCGCGATGTCGGACTGCAGCGACGCCTCTCTCTGGAGGGGCGGGACCACACGCAGAGATTCCAGAAAAACCTCGGCGGGTGCCGCCTCCTCGGAAGTCGAGACGTAGATATCGATGCACGATGACGGACGGTGCTGCTGGGAGACTGACAGCGTCGCCAGGGGGAGGGGCTTAGACTCTTTGGTGGCGGCGGACGACGACACAGACTGCGAGCTATTGGCTCGATGGAGACTGAGCGAGCGCTCTTTGAAGAAGCTGTCGGCTCGTTCGGCGGCGCTGACGCGTTCGCCGCTGCGACCGCCTCCCACGTAGAACGAATGGCTTCTCGTTCGTGGCGCCCCGCCGGTCGGAGAAGGAGGCGACATGGAGCCCTCGGCGGTGCACTCCAGCGCCTCCTGCAGGCGGTACGTGTTCCCCTCGGTACTGTTGAAGCTGCTTTGGCGAAGAATGTAGGCGGCGTCCGCGCACTCCCCTTGGCGGAGGATGTACGCCGAGTCGGTGCAGTCAGACGAGGTCCTTGATCGAACTTTGTTGACTTCCCCGCGTTCCACGCCCGTCACGCGCTCCAAGGCCACGGCGATTCGCCCGATCAGTTCCTCCATTTGCGCTAGGCGGACGTCGACGGTCTGCAGCGAGGCCTTCATAAAGTGCTCCCTCTCGTTCACTTCCTCGAGACGCATGGCCATGTTCTCCACCCTGACAACAGAAATGAGGAAAGAAGATCGGCTTGATAACGTCCTTGCTCTCATGTTAATAAGACGAAACCTTGTTTTGATCTCGGACACACCTTTCCGAGGTGCCTCTGATCCTTTCGTCATTGGACGAGTGGAATCGGTCATCCTTCTCTCTGAAGTATTCTTCGATGCACTGCTCCTCAAAGTCGTGGACCTTCTTCAGCTCGTCCTCTGTGATGAAAAGCTCTGCGGACGACCACAGTTGGAGGGCTCGATTAAAAGCAGACGTTTTTGGGCGCTTTAAAACACGAGCGCTTCGGCGCCACTCACTCAGTCCATAGTCCCTCTCGTCGTCATCGTGCTTGCGCCAGCGACAACACAGGTGCTTGAGAACCATAGTAATGTGACTGAAGATGATGAGCGGCGGAGGAAGGACCGGACGCTCGTGGAAGGTCATGATGAGCTGGTAGCGCTGGAACTTCCAAACTTGGTTGGAGATGGACTTCACCTCGAAGAAGGTGTTGCTACCATAACACAGTCACAGTAGGAGGAGGATGATTAGACCTTGCGATTCCAAAAGTGACATTTGGAAGAAAAATCGGGATGGCTTTCGTACTTGAACACAGCGATGAGGAGATTGACCAGCAGTATGTTGGCCACCAGCAGGTAGCAGGCCATGATGGCCGGGACAATCCAGGCGCCCGTCTTACACGGAGGCAGAGCGACCACCACTCCGTCCTCGCTGGTGATGTTCTGCCCACAGGGAGCTGCACACCACAAAAAAAACAAAAAAAAAAAGGGGTAAATGCACAGGATGCCTTAAAACACTCATCAGTAGATCCAAAGTGCAAAGGACACACAAATAAGCCAATTAAGCAAGACATGATCAGAATGTTAATAGTGACAAAAGCAAGCAGAACAGAAAAATAAATAAGACAAAATGCATTTTTTGCTCAAGCATGTTTGTTTTATGCTTCATATAATGAGGGAGCGGGGGAAAAAACAAAAACACACGTCGACAATATATTTCAACACATCGTTCTGGTTTCAAATATATTGTCGCATCTAACGTAGCTTCGCCATAGCTTCGCTAGCTTTGGAATGTATGTAAGATACATTCTGTGTTTTTTCCATCCGTGATGGTTCAGTTGCTGCGGACTACCAGCGGAACATTCAGCATCGGTTCTTGGCTTGTTTGCCTTTTTCGGATTCATTCTGGTCATGCTCGTCAATTGTTCACACAGTGCAGCCCAAAGACAGAGAAGTGAAGTAATTGTCTCTTTTTAAAATTTGTACGCTCAAAATTAAGAACTCTGACAACTGAACCACATGAAAAAACAGTTTACACATGATGACTGGTGGCTGATTATGATGCACTGAGTTGCTTATTATGCGTCTTTTTTTTTTTTTTGGGGGGGGGGGGTGGGACTGGTTTATGCTGAGTCAGCAGTAAAGGAAGGTGAGATGTCAAGCTTTTTCTAGTGACGGAAGTGAGAGCAAGAAACATCAAGGGACTATCGCAAGTTTAAACTTCAATAGTTGCCCTTGCTGTTAAAATGGAAAAATAATAAAATGACAGACAAACGTCTTCTTTAAAATATTTTACTGTCGTTTAATAACGACGAAAAGGCTGCCAGTGAAGGTTGAGTTGCAGACAGCAGGTAGCCTTCGGTCAAACTACAAGTGGACCAAATATGAAAAATATATACATTGTGTGTTCAAACCTGGTATAATTCAGGGTAGCCCCAAAAAAACGGACATCATTTTGCAGTCTAATAACTTCACCAATTCTCACTCAAATTGTTTTTTAACAAGATGTGTACCAAGTTGAATATTTTTACAGTCCACTAGCTAACGCTCTTATTTTTCTATCTTTATGAATATAAAAAAATAAGTAAAATACAATACAAAAAATACAAAACTAAAATACAAATTAAATCAGTACATTTGAAAGATTTATAATAAAACCCAAGTATGTTACAAAATTTTGATATATGTACTTTTTTATTAATTTAATGTTTTTATTGATTTTTTATTATTACTAAGTGGATTCAGTTTGTTGTACTCTAATATTCATATTACAAATGATGTCACATTCTTTTAGGACCACCTGGATTTTCTAGAGTAGCTGACCCAAGGCACCAAAGAGGCAACTTCAACCGTGTGTGTGGTGTCGCATGCACACTTGCGGCCTCTAGCGGCAAAGGTGGGCATGGCGTGGAGGTCAAGTGAGGATGATGAAGCAAGGGGCAGTGAATTTACGGTCAATGTCATCATGAGTCAATCTATATTGAGGAGATTTACTGGAATCCTGAGAGCACTGGGCAATGTGGGATGCACCACTACTACGCCAGGTTCCGAGAGTTCGTAAGTAATTTTCGACCAGCCAGAGTTTTTCATTCAGCCTGTGCTGTAACTTCCTACTATGCATATCTGAAAGACAGAATGAAAACATTATTTCAGATCTCTTCTCTTTGGGCCACTCCTCCCGTAATGGACAAGCAAACATATTCACAAAAGAAACAACACACATACAGACCAAACACAGTCTATACTACAGTACAGTACGGGTTCATGTTTTTCTACAGCTGGGGTGGGCAACTGGCGGGCTACGAAAGATGGAGGGAAATTCCAGAAATAAAATCTCAAACATAAATATTGCAAAAAATAAATCAGCAAATCCGCAAATGCTCAACTGTGGTTTTAGGGCGCAATGTCACCAATGACCACTAGATGGCAGACACGTCTTAGTTATACTGCACTATTGCTACAACATGAGTAGGCCTACTATTTTTTGGGATTGATTTGGAATGATATGCAGAACATATATCAAGACTAATTTGCATTTTGATTCAGTTGATTTTTGAGGAAGTAACTTTATGAATGGTCATTTTTATGCAATGGAGAGAAAAAAAACATTTGATGTTATTTTGTTCTTAACTTTCGTGTCCCCCTCCAACATTTAAGTTGCCCATCCCTGCTCTAAGGTGACGTTAACAATTGAAGCCTAAGGCAAATTAGTACCAAAATGAAAGACTGATGTAGTAGAAGATGCAATTTATGGCACAGAAAACAGCATTTGATTCTTTCCCTCCATAAAAAGTCAAGCGCTATTTTTATAGGTCGAACCCTCGTCAAATTCAGCTCTTGGGGAATTTTTTTTTTTTTACTTGTGCTGTCAAGTGCTCTTGGTGGTGAACTTACGGTCAATCTGGTCAGCAAACACCTCGCCATAGATCATCCAGTACGGCATAAAGAAGATGTTGCGTGCCAACATCCAAGAGGGGTCTTCATTGGGGTTGAGGATGGCCTGCCGTGCCACCCCAAAGCTCATAAGCACCACCAACATGATGATCACAAAGTACATCATGTCGATCATCTGACGGAAGGGGCGAAGAGGAGAGTTAGTATCAAAGGACCCAGGGGGCTCACAAAGAAGAGGGAAGAACAAAAAAAAAAAAAAAAAAAGAGCTCACAGTGAAACTGTTTGACTAATTCATAATTGCCCACTTGATCTTTCTCATTGGACACGGATTCTTGGTTGATAACTCAAAATTAAACCACAGAATTAATAACCATAACAAATCCAAAATGAAAACATCCCACGAGGAGGGTTAAGAACATTTCTCTTTCTAAATATCAACACATTCTTTTTGTGTATGCCATAAGTCCTACTAATTATGACTCTGATGGATTCAGAATGCTGCGTGCATTCAAGCTTGTTTACCTCTGAAGCGCTTTGATTTGAACGGAGCCACGACATCACAGGACAATTACCTGGACAAGTTAGGCCATTCCCTCCCTAATTGCTGATTGTCAGCAACCCAAACATCACATGATGGCCTTTGGAGCTTTGTCTTGAAAACTCACAAGTTGTGCTCTTTTCCTAATCAAACACCAAACCTAGGCAATAATTACACTACCACCATATTTTCCATCTCAGCCCATCATGCGGAGTTGCGGGAAAATACGTTTGCCCGTCACATTCTACTCACGCTGGCCTGAAATGGTCGGCGGGAACATTGTGTAAAAGTGGCTTTCAAGGCTCGATTAGCATTGAGAAATGAAAGGAAATTGGCGAGCCACGTAACACAAAAGGAGATGACGCTCCAGCTACATCTCACCATCTTGCCAATCATCATCACATAGGGACCCAGGTACTTGTTGACACCAAAGATGTCGAGCAGCCGGATGTACCAGTAGATGATGTTGACGCAATAGATGACCCGTCCATAGTTCATGAGCGGGGGCTCCTGGAGACGCAGAACCATGCCGACAGAAAATATCAGGATGGCCATGAGGTCTGTGATGTTCCAATACTCCTGAAGCCACACCTTGACCTTTTGTAACAACTTCCCTGGCTCTGACATAAGGATCTAGAAGAGGGTTGGAAAAGAATTAGAGCTGGGAAGGAAGACCAGAAGAGAATGCTGAAACGGGTCAAGAAAAAAGGTAAAGACGTTAATGTCAGGCCGAGACACGAGGCAAACATTTTGTGCTTTACGTTACAACTTTGCAGGCAGTGGACAGAAAATTAATTGCAGCCGGTAGAGGGCAGTGTAAGCTCACCTATTCAAAGGCACAGTTCAGGAAAAATGGATGTGACAAATTGATGAATGCTTTTCATACATTTACAGCACAAGCAGGTCACAACCTAACACGCCGTAGTCTCATTAATCTACATAGTGTTCATTTTTCATCTTTTGTTGATTTTACCAACTGTCCGAAGGAGCATCATGACCCCATTTGTTTTACGATACATGTGATTATTTGTGCATATTGTAATGTTTCAATGAGTACCTCTCTCATCTTCTCAATGCCGTTAGTGAAGACGTAAGCGATGACGATCCACTCTTGCGCCGAAGGCTCTAGATCCATCTTTACCAGGACAATGTAGTTGAATAGCATTAGGTAGCCAACGTAGGCCATCTGGAAAGCAAAGAAAATGCTGATAAATGATCAAATTCTCACTCTTAAACTCGCAAGCAGTAATCTGAACAGAGAAAATGTTAGGGCATGTACGGGATTAACATCTTGCTCTGTATTAGGGTATATTTCTAATTACGTTTGATAAAATGCTAACATGCTAACAGTTGATGTGCAAAAATATAGCAAGTCAGCAGCCTGGGTTATAAAAGCGCCAAGACAGACTGCTGAGTAGAGAATGCGCTGAGACCAATTTATCCTGTCCTGTAATTAGTCGCTATTTCTAACGATAATTGATATAAACATGCTAGCAATTGGTATGCTAACAATTGAAAAGAGTAGAACGTGATGAGAGTGCGATGGGCCCGCAGCATCAAGCGCTAACTGCTTGGCTGCTGTGACACTTATTTTAATGACTGCTCACCAAGCGAGTGACACTATCCCCCAAAATAGAGATTTGATGTCGAGACATCTCACCACTCTACCTGCACGCTTGGCCTGAAAATGTCCATTATGCATCTCCCGAGGCTGCGCCTATTAACATCAGTCATCGACTGACTGATTTGATTTCTACGGCACTTGTAATATAGACTGTAGCTCATCACCGCGCAGACCAGAGGAAATGGTTTTCAAATCAGAAGTTAGGTCTTATGCGGAAGTAAAAAGCTAACCATGAAATATTTTTTTGTTTTTACACATGCTATAATTCAACGCCAAATTAGATTGGTAAAAAGACCTATGTAAACTGTGCTAAGGAGTGTACAACAATAACGCTAAGCCAAAGAAGACCACACTAGTGCATTAATAAAATATACAAAAGGAATCAGAGGGCGGTAAATAACCAGAGGCGGGAAATGAGATAAAAGAAGAAGCATAACATCTCTTCAAGGAAAGTTAATGCAAGCTAATTCGTGTGATATCGGCAAGAATATAATCAGCACATTAGGCCATTAAGTGCACCCAAAAGACACACAAAACACTTTACATCATGTTATTTTTGTTCTGATTTGTTTACAGCCGGGTACCATCTGCAATGAAGGAGAATATCAAATTCATGAAAAGTGACACTTAGGTAGATGATGAGCAGGGGCTCCAGGACAGAGCCCTGGGGCACACCGGAAGTAACGAGGGAGAGACTTTAAATGAATGAACGGAGCGCGGTCCGATGTGGATGAAGCCAAGTCTATTGTGTGTAAGATGGTGTCAAAGGTCACACTTGTGTCAAGGAGGATGTGGATGGAAAATGACATTTGTGCTGGACCACAAACTGACCGTATGGAACCAGAACTTGACGATGGGAGCGTTATAAAACTCGTAGATCTTGCGTCCCATGGGGATGAGGCGGTGACGTTTCTGAACCTCCTCGACGTCCTTCTTTCTGGACGTCTCCGTGGCTACCTTCCCCAACATCGCCTGGTGGGGGAGGGGGAGGCACGGGAACCCCACAAGGAGCAACGTGGGCGGCGAGGAGGGAGGGAGGGAGGGATAAAGGGATGAAGAGAGTGGGAGGAAAATGCAATGCGGCCGAGGAGGAGGGAAGACAAGCATGTCGAAGGAAAGAGGGTGGATGGGGTGTGTTGAACACGAAAAAGAAGAGAATAAACACACAAAGAGAATAAAGGGTTACTTTCTAGGCAAGTACACAAACCTCATCATTTATCATTCTGCCAAATCCAAAAAAAGCAAGCACAAGCAATGTCTTCATTCCAAAATGTGAAATGTGTGTTTGAAGTGAGTGTTGAGGTGAGCCAATGCTGGTGACACACAATGACACACGGACGCACACTCATGGATTGTGTCTCAGACAACAAGACGGACCAAAGGGGGACAAGGAGAAGACAGAAAGAGAGGACAGAAAAGGAAGACATTGAAATCTGCTTTTTATCTGGGACACAATTCCTAAATCCATGAGAGAGGGTTCACGCCCCAATCTTATCATGTGAAAGCAACAAAGAGAGTTTATATCTTTGGAATTGATATATCACTCAATGGGCACTTTATTAGGTACACCCACACAATCTTACGCAATCCAATATCCAATACAACAGCTGTATGAAACATTTTGATAACCGGTCTGTGTGTTGAGCGACGGGGAGGTGTCAAAGAATGCGCTTGGAAAAGCTTTTTTTTTTTTTTTTGGAGCCAAAGAAACTATTGGTCGGCCGTTTTGTAAAAATAAAAATACATGTAAATACATTCGAGAAAGCACTTCCTATCATTTGGTTTTAGTTTGACTTTTTGTAAGTAATAATCAGGATTAAATTGAACATTTTTGGCGGATATTTGTTTCATACAGCCGTTCTATTTGGTTGATATATTTGATCGGAATAAATTCTTACGTATCTAGCGGTGCATTTGCGCAGTCACAAGCCGGGACAAAATTGCAAATGTGTCCTCTAACCGCAGGCCTCTTATACATAGGTCACATCCACGACGAAAACACAGCTCATTTTCTTTTAAATGGACGTATTTTGCTCTACGGCTCGTACGCTGAATTGGGCAGACATCTATTTAGTTTCTTCTTGAGTCACATGTGCTAGCAGCGTCCGTGTCTCTTTGTGCCGGCTTGCTGGCTGAGCTGAATGCGGATGAGGGAAAGAGCGTGGTGCTGAAGTGCTCAACTTCAATGCAATCAGTTAAAAGGACAATATAAGATCCAGCTTGCGAATTACAAATCAATTGCCACTCTTGATTTTAGTGCGCAAACCGGATCCTGATATATCTCCACAACTGATTAGATTGAACTGGGAAAACGTCCAAGTGCTGCCCCGGCATCCAAGTCTTTTATAGACGTCGATGGCTGTGAGAAGGTGCTCGCTCAGACTCTGGATGATTTCAGATGTGCAGCGGCAGACACGCACGGGAAACATCAATGCAAATCCCGGGCCGGCCCATGCTCGGCAGCCCGCATGCGGAGCGGCCCGCCGTGGTGAGCGTGACAGGCGGCGGCTATCGGCTAGCGTTGTACTGTACCTCATCTTGGAAAGGGGGGGGGTACAGGATGGGGGTTGAACGAGAACAAGAGGCGGGGAGGAGGATATCGACGGAAGGAGAAACATTCACGAGGAAAACCCACAAGAGACGCTACAACTCCAACGTCTTGGCTTAGACAACGAAGAACGGGAAGCTTGGCCGTGTTGTGTGCGTTTGGAGATTTGTCACCGTGTGTGCGCAACAAATTGTCATTTCCGGCAGAATCAAACTGCACTTGTTTTTTGGACATGACTACGAGAATCGTGTGTAGGTTCTGAGATGCAGGGCTGAGGTGGGTTCTCTCACCACGGAGTTGTACTGCGCCTCACAGTAAGATCTTACTGTGAACTCCATGTCTTCTTCCTCCTTCTCCTTGACGGGCTTCTCGGGCTCTTCTTCCTCCTTTTCCTGTAAGTAGGCCTCCTGGTCCTGGGGCATGTACGACATCTCGTCTTTGTTCTTGAACTCCAGGCTCAGGATAGACGGCGGCAGGAGCAGACCCAAGATGACCTGTCGGGGAGGGGGGGGGAGCCGTGACAGATGTGATGGAAACGAGCGCTTTCACGAGCAGCGATGCGGTCGTTAGGATGTGCGCCATTGATCATCATGTGATACATAAACTGGGTCGGGGCCGCCGTCGAGGCCGTCGCTGCGGAAGTCATCCAAGGAAGCTTTGCGGATGCAGTACAGTGCTCTGAAAACACTTTCAAACGGCAAAGAAGATGGATCGAAGATGCCGGAAGCAGTTCTCGTAATCGGTCCTAACACTTTTTAATGCACGGAACACTCAATGATCATTTGTAAGCATGGCAACGAGGATCTTAATGGCGATATGTTGCCAGCAGCAAGCAACACACACTCAAGGCGACATTACCGAGACGTGAGTCGTTAAGGCCCGGCAACGCGGCCAAATACAAAGTCGACTATTGCCGACCCGGCGACATGCCTGACCATCAATCCGAAGGAGGGCAAATCATTCATTTCGCTTCGATACCACTTCCAGGCTCCGGGCTAGCGCACCGAGCGTCTGTCATTAGTCAAGAGAATCAAAAGGCGTCAGACTTGGACGTGGTGTTGAAATCGATAGTGTCAACTCCTTGATGGCGTTCCTAGCCTGCGGTGATGAGTTCTAGTTTTGAGAATGGATGCTCACCGCCGCGGTGATAACGTCGGCGACATGCGCATTGTTTGCCAATATTTGGACAGCGTTATTTGCGAGATGTCACGACACCCCGAGGGCACGGCATCTTGTTTGTTCCACTTGTGGCGTGCTTACTGTCTCTTTCCACTCCCGCGAGCCTTGGCAGTACACTCAAAGGTCAGGGAATACTTGAAGCGTTCCCCGGTGCCTCCAGCTCCGGGAGGCTAAACCGAGACAGGGTGCAACCCCCCCGCTGACTGCACCCCTAGCAATCCAGAAACCGACTGCTTGTCAAAACGGAAACTGTTACCGTAGGACATCTGGAAGTCAAAACCTTTCCCTCCAAGTATCTTTTTCACCCATTAGACAGAAAAAGTAACAGAAAAAGTGCCCAGTTACATTTTCACCCCAAAGTGGAGATTTATGCAAATATCGAGCAGGCAGTCAAAGTGAATACGTGTCCGCGGCCCCAAAGCGAAAGCTCCAAAATATATGGGACAGGGTTTGAAGGTTTGCTAGTAATTAAGGTCAACTCTTTCATTGCCCGTGGCTTCCGAAAAGAATCAGCAGGATTAAAAGTAACGGCAGAAGATTCACAGCTCGCGGCTGATTCGACTCATTATGCTCTTAAGTGCTGGACTATTACCTCAAGGGTCCATAAATGATTATTTCCCTTACCTTGAGTCCCGAGTTTTTCCGCATGCGCAGACGTCCCATCCACATGTCGGTCAGCAACATCTGACTGCAAGTGTGGGCGATGAAATCGCGATGCTTGGCCGCTACCGCCAGCTGCAGGCAGGTGGCGTTGCTCCAGTTCTTCAGCTCATACGTCAGGAGTTTCATGGCCATCTGCTCGTCCTGTTTATAGGACTGGTCCAGAAGTTCCACAGCCAGCTGGCCAAACTCTCTAGGAAATAGTATGCGGAACATAAGCGCCCGCATAAAGACACGAACAGAGGGATTGTTGTGCCTTGTCACGACATGTAAGGATTACATGAAACTGGTCCAGGCATCACTGACCATCTGGTCCACATTCGAAATTAGATTTGCATAAAAACGCCATCACACAAGAGAGAGGACTTCACAAACAAAAAAGGCAACGGCACATAAAAATGGCTCAAGTAGACACACACGACATCATGCTGAGAGACGTTTTCATAAGTATATTGCCTTATTTAGCAATATGAGATTGGCAAAATAGATCAAATACAGTTCCACCGAGTTTAAAACTTAAATGACAGTCATAATAACATAATGAAGTCCCCCCCCCCTCAAATTTTCCTTTTTCAGTTCTTCTGAAGCCATACATTTATTATTATTATTATTATTATTATTTTTTAATTATTTAAATTTTTAATTTACGGGTCTGTTGCGCCCACCTGGAGTTGTGGTTGAGCTCCTGCGAGATGTCGTCCACCATGTCGTTCTCGGAAGCCTCGTGCGCCATGGCCTTACACAGTTTGCACGCCACCAAGGCTTTGGCCATGGCCTCTTCGCCGTGTTGCCAAAAGAAGAGCGCCATCTTCTGCCGCTTCATCAGCACGGCCCACACCATCAGCTCGTGGAAGGGGAAAGGGAAGTGGTTGATTTCGGGGTCGTCCAAATCGATGTCCACCTCCTCCTCTCGTTTGCGCGTGGTTTTCTGGCGGCCCCTACGGATCGGCATGTCATCCTGGTGGGGATCCGTGACATGTGACAGGAGGGGAGGAAAAGATAGATAGCTTTGTAGAGTATGGATGATGCTCATTACCATCAATCTGAAGAGCAAATGTGGCGGCCCTGACCACTTTCAATTCTGCATACAGTCCACTACATATGAATGAAAATGACGTGTTCAAAATCTCATTTGCCCTCCTTGTGTCTGAAAAGGTCTCTTGGGTAGTGTATTCCTGTCTCTGGACTGACACTGCTAGCTAGAGCCTAGCACATGATGAATTTTTGATTTCAAAAATTGTCATTTGCGTAAGATTAATGCTCAACTGTAAATATCTAGTGGCTAGCCGTAGCGCTCTAGATATTCTACATGATTTGAAACAAAACCGAGCCAATGAATAGCCTGTAATGCAGTCAGCTAACATAACACGCTAACATGTTTTGGTTTAGCGACATTGACGGGCACACGTGAAGAGAATAGACAAAACATCATGCATGTTTTTTCTTTTTGAATCCATGATTCACAGAAAACTGCAGCTACTACACAGTGCGGAATCACACATGACGTCAGTCGTTGCTCATTCAGTTGGGGGAAACTGTGAGCTCAGACAAATGTGTTCTCACAAGAATTTAGTAGAAAGTTTCACAAAAGTGAGAACTGATCTACTCTAACCATTTTGGGACGCTATTAGTTCAAGGGGCAAACTGTCATCGTAGTAAATCGCGGATAAATGTTTTTAGACCTACGTCTACGGCTCCTAGCTAGCTTGATAAAACATTGGAATCCCTCATGAGGAGCTGGGCGGAAAGGATTCTCTGCTTGAACTTTTTCATACTTTTATTAAAAATACTCGTCTAGAAATGACCTGGACCTCCTCTGGTTCTTGAGCACAAAAAGTTCACCCACCCCTAAACCTAAACTGCCCTAGCTAGCAGGCACACATCTGACAATTGTGCTGCTTGGTGATAAAATGCCGCCAATGAAAATTAAGACTCATTAAGACTTTAACATGGAAAATGTCAAATTATCGAGAAGAATCATAAATATATATAATAAATAATAAATATGTATAAACATAAATGGCCTCCAAAACATTAAAGTAAACATGGAAAGATATTTTCCAGTATGCTAATGGCTAGCGCAGCGTTGTACAGTAAATCAAAGGTTTTGTGCAACTTCAGAGGTGAATTTTATACTGTATTTTTTTTTAATATGAATTAAGTACCGTATTGTCCTTCGTCACTGCGTTTCCGTCAGTATTTGCCCACCTCTGCTAAGTACAGTGTATTACTTTTTGTATGAAATCCTACTAAAAACTCTTGTGAGAAGCGGCTCCACAGACATGACTGACACATTTAAACAGTCGGGAGCCACAAAACAGTGATGATTATATTGGAAAAAAGAAGACACTGACTGACCAAGAGACAAAACACAGACCAGCACGTATTTGGAAGAACACTTTAGAGGAGGGGAAGGAGGAAGTGGAGGACGGGCGGTGAAGGAATGACCATGATGGCAACACTCACCTCCATCCCCAGCAGTTTCAAGGCTTTGGGCTAAAAAAGCAACAAGAACATGAACAGACTGAACAACATCTTTTGGGATGTATTTTCATGGAGCAATGTGTTGCTGGTGAAAAGACAGGATGCTACGTATGTGCACAGCTGCAACCTCTCTTGAAGCAGAGCGGTGGCTTTAGTACAGCGTACTGTGTATCTGTACTAAAAACAAGGCCATGTTTGCATTATGCATTCATGAGCTATCATCCCAGTTGGTAAAAATAGGCATGGTTTCCTTGGGGGGGTGATATCTGCATCTATTTAAGAGCTTTGTTCCTTTTTTTTTTTTTTTTTTTAACATGTGTTTATGTGCGTGCGTATGAGCGTGTGATTGCGATCACAGCTTTTGCTGGCGTCGAAAAAGGCAAAATAAGAAACGGAGTCCCTCGCCATCAAAATAGCTTTGCATGACTCCATCTTCCTCCGTCAAGCTGCTTTTGGAGACATGCAAATAGATTAACAAGCATATGACAACACACGCGCACACGTACGGCGGACCATGAAGCAAAATGAAGACATTGTGATATTTCTTTTATCGTAACACCCGTGTATAATGCAAGACCCCGATTGAAGAGGAATGGACTGCTCATAATGAAGGTGCGCATGGGGTGGCCCCAAAAAAAAAAAAAAAAAAAGCCAACTATAAGGTGCACAGGAGCGGGTAATGAGTCTTTTGCTAAGTGGTTTCTAACGGCCAAGTGAGATGAGTGCATCGACAACACTTACAATCAATATCAATGTGAGTTCAATGACACACACAGCATCAATAGAAAACGGTAGTCTGTAATAGTTTGACCTTAATTAACCTTACATCAAAATCCCAGCTACAAAATAACATGGATGGGCTAATCATTGGTTCGTTACCCTTGGCGACAACAGATTAGAGCTTTCTTGCGGCTATCAGTGCACCAGACTGGACAGCCTTCAGGTTGTTAGCATTCGCGTCAATGATAACATTGACTCTCCAAAGTTACACGTTAAAATGAACAGATAACGCTCATTTGAAAACATATTACATCTACTATCTCCGTTTAAAAGAATGGAAATTCCAATTTGCGTGCCGAAAGCAGCAAAAGCGCTAACAAAACTTCTACTGCTTGCATAATTATGGGCTAAGGTTGCCGTGATCTTGCTGCCCAGTCAGGCATGTGGCAAGAAACACTGAACTTTACATTTTGCCCTGGAGTACATATTGTAGTCCCTGCTTTGCATATTATATCATGATTAAAATACAATGCATCCAAATTATTCATCTTATCAGGGTTCATTTTCTCATAGGATATATTTGTAATTATGAATATTAATGATTCAGGTAGTGAAAAAAAACAAATAAATATATATTTATGTATAAATATACATATATTATATATTTATATATATATGTATAAAAATAGATATAAATATATCAATATTTACATACATTTAAAATATATAAAAATAGATATAAATATATAAAAGTTTTGCCTATATATAAAATAAAAATAATGACTGTTGAAGAAACATGAGATGAATTTGCTTACCCTTTTGGGTCCAAAAAGGTTGTGGTACAGAGTCCTGAATCTCTTCCTGGTGTAGTTACAACGATAAGCTCCGCCCATGAGGTACTCAATGACCAGTCCGATGTCGATGAGGCTGATGCGGTAGTCTGGGGGCAGGTTTCCCTGCAAAAGTGCGCAACGTTAATGGGCAACAACTTCTTGGCCAGGCAAGTAATGTGCACACTCACTGCAACAACAACACAAAAAAAATCCACATCAAACTGAGTTTGGCTATGAAAGAAAACGTGATTATTGGATTCACCTTGAAGTAGATCCAACTGAACCCTGGATATTCTCGCTTGGAAAGAACACACAGCGTCAGTGAGTACAACGCACGATAAGCACGAGCAAGGGAAATGAAAAACACAAAACACGACGCATGAGATCTCTCTTCCAGCGCTTGGCACAAAATTGTTTTTTCAACAAGTCCGTGCTTTACATTGGAAGGAGTGCCAATACCTGGGCTGCTCTCGCAAGGCTCGAGACATTGACAAAATGTCCATGTCTGGCCTTAGATGAAAATTCTCAAACTGTCTAAAGAGCATGATTGATTTTTGAGGTTAATTTTAAAAGCTGAATCATTTTCTTTTAGGGACTAATGCGGGAGAAAAAAATGTTAGTCGGGAAAAGACGGGTGATATAAAGAGGGACAGACGAAGGAGGATTTTAAGATAAGATGTTTGCCCTCGACATAAATCCTCGACGGTACTTATTCATTATCATTCATTATCACGGAACACTTACCCTCAAGGGATGTCCGCTTAGTTAGGTGAGGTATACACTTAGCGACAATCAAGCACAATTTGAGGATTGGCTTATGCAGGGGTGTCAAACTCATTTTTATCGCGGTCCTGCGGAGGGCCATTATGACTGTCAATTTGTTTTCAAATCAGACTAGTGAAAACTTATATTTTAAAAAGAAGATTTTTAAAAGTGAAGAGAATTTACAATTTTAGCAATGACTTAAATTTGTCTTTGCGGGCCACATAAAATGAGGTGGCGGACCGTATCTGGCCCCCGGGCCTTGAGTTTGACACCTGCGGTCTAATGCTTCTGATCCAGGCCAGACAAAGGCTTGATTATTGATGCGTTTAGTTTTTCTGTAGTCGACCAGATTGTGATCCGTTGGAATATTTTCCCAGAAATTTCATCGGTCCCCAACATGTTTCAAGTAACGAAGAAAGTCTTAGAAATATATTTGATTGCAAGCATTATTTGACAAGTGTTTCGAAAGAGTGTCATGAAGAGACACAAGTGCCGTGATATTTATATTATTAAATATAATTGAATAAAGATGCCATGGAAATATTTGTCATACTCGCAAAAGCAACAAGTCAAAGAGGCAGGTTACTTTCCGGGCTGAGATGTGGAAGCGCGGTGACAACCAGCATGATCCACCTTTTGTTCATTTACTCGTCAGGAAAGTCCATTTGTGCTTGAGCAGCTGCAGCCCACAAAGCCAATCTGTCTGTTTCTGACTGCGCTTTCCCACCGTGTAATGATTGGAGCACATTACACCCGAGAGCAACCTTCAGCAACAGTTACCAGAAGAACACCTGCTTCGGGATCTAAAAGCCTGCCGAGGTGAACAAAAACAGCGGCCGCGAACGCTCAATCCGGGGAAGCCGCTAAAATCTGACGCCAGAGAGATGCAGTGTAGTTCCGCATCATTTCAAACTCTTACATTACCCTTCCCAAAAAAAACAAAAAAAACCCGATTGACTGATTTTGAACACATTTGAGGCGTGTATGACACAAACAGCAAAGACTCTCCGTAACTTCTGTTATCAACCCAGGCTAAACTTACTAAACAACATACTTCATTGACACCAATTACAACAATTCTTTGTTAGCTAGGCCTTTGGTGCCCCCTTGTGGTATCTGAAGGCAGAACAGAAAACACTCCAAAATACATTCTACAAATGAAAGTGTCTTATGGGTATTAAATAGCTCAAAAAGGGATGTCTCGCCATGCACTTTATTTGTATGCGTGTGGAGGTGGGGTTGTTCAAAAAGGTTCTACGCATCAGAGTCACGTTTGAAGATGTGCGATTGCAGCATCCAACGTTTTCCGCAACTCTCAACGCAGGATGCAAGGCTACCGCAATCAGTACCGCTTGAATTAATGTACCGCTGCTAATGCTAACGCTGCTGATTTTGACCCGTCTGTTAATTCCCAAATGAGGGCTCACTCGAAATTGCCACGGACGGACCGTGAAGCTCAGATTTCGGTTTGGCTACGTTCCAATCAAGTTGTGTGCGCAACAAAAAAAAAAAAAAAAACATTATGCAAATGGCGACGGTTTAACTTGCAAGAAGTGAGTGAAAACATTTCATCAGCTTCACGATGAAATTAACATGATTGCGATGCATAGGGAACAAATGACTGTCCATTTTCACTTGTCAACACAAACAAACACATGAGGTTACTCCTTCTCAGCCTCACAGCAGTTCCACAGCTGTTTTCTCAAATTCCAAAAGGTCTGCGAATAAAAGACTGTTTAATGCGCGCTGGCGTTTGTTTGCAATGGTGCTGCGTGTGCCTTCGAGAAAGAACAGAGTCAATAGTGAAGGAGTAAATGGAAGTCGACAGAGGGATGAGAGCCATGCACAGCTCTACGCAGCTCCGGCTGAAAGAAAACAGCCGGCCGGCCGGCTGGCCGGCCTCTATTTGCGGGTTAGGAGCAACTAGGACTAGCCAAACCAAGAAATACAAAGACAGGCAAATCAAAAGAAGCTTCATGTGGTCTTGACTACACAAGACATTCCAGCCAACATTCCCAGAGGCTGTGTGACAAAAAGTCATTCTCGTACCTTTTTGACATCCCTGACGAGGTGGTAAAGCGTGTTGGACGGGCCGTGCCTCTGCAATCAAAAAGGAAGGAAAACGTAACAAACTGTCTGCAACGGCGCGTCGACGCCGTGAACGATTCGCTTACCGTGTTGTAGAGCTCCTCTAGCCTGGATAACGTGAGGAAACGATGCATACTGACTCCGTTTTCAATCAGCAGCTTGACAAAGTCCACCCGGTCCAGAACTAAGGCATCCAACATGGCTTGCTCCAAGGAACCAACCTGAGGAGACGTTAGTTTAATGCAGGGGTGGGTGTAAAACTTGTTTTTTGTCATTGTAGTTTAGTTTCCCTCCGAGGGCCATTTTGACATTTTCAAATAATTTAAAAGTATGAATGGTAACAAAACTTGCTAGCTCTATTTTTAAAAAGTGAAGAGAATTTGTAATTTTAGTGATGACACAAAGTCCAAGCAAAATTTGTCTTCGCGGGCCACCTAAAATGATGTGGCGGGCCGTATCTGGCCCCCGGGCCTTGAGTTTGACACCTATGGTTTAACGTGACCGAACTTTTCAGCCAAACTATCACATGCTAAATAATTTGGGGTAGAGTTTAGGCAGCAAGGGAAAAGCTTCCTGTGAGTATCTTACAGGCCACTGTTGTCCATAGATGAAGATCTGACTCCGGGCAATGTCGACTCTGTTCCACGCCAGAGCCAAACTCAACTGGTCAGGAGCTGAAGCGTTGGCGCCTGGAGGAGGAGGAGGATGAATCACATGCATGTTTGCTTTTAGGATATGTTGTCCTTTCTAGAAGCAATTATAAAACTCTGTAATGGTAGTCGGAATTTTGAGTCTTGCATAATGACACTAAAGAAGCTTGAAGCTTGCATCTTGAAACAGATAAAGAGAGCCGAGGCATCAGCAGTTGTATAACAATTCCCTGACAGCCCACCTTCCAGAGATTGTCTCATTCAACCGCCCAATAAAAAAAAAAAAGGCTCTAATGAGTTGTTTTGCCACCAAGGCGACTGAACAACCAATTGGTATGCAGGATACTCAGTCACCAACCACTCTGGGCAACACAACAACACTATTAGGATGACTCCGAGGGGACATCCCCTCCTCGGCATTTAAAAACGGAGACGCCGCTCTTGTTACGATGACCTGGATGAATGAGAATCTACCGAAATATATTTTCATCATTTGAAAACAGCAGACTGAATCAAAATGGATAAAAAAATTAATAAAATAATAAATTGTTGAATAAATAATAAAGTCTAATCAAAAATAGTTTCCAGTAGACATTTCATTTAGGATTGAAAGCAGAAATAACTAATAACAAAGCAACGTACAGTTAAGCGGGGGAAAAAAAAAAATTGACGTCGACCGCTCAGACGATAATTTGAGTCTTTTAAGCTGCCTCATTTAAAAAAATCAGTCGTCTGTGAATTAAACCCTAATAATCTTTTAGTATGTAGACAAGAATATTCAATGAGTCCAATAGAATAATCAGTCTACAAAGTGGCGCTACTTGAAGGCCCGCACACGCATTACTGGCGCCTCATGCAGCGATTTCCACTAATAAGAGGACACGCTCGCTAATAAGCACTTTACTGGAGATTTGTGTGCATTAAAGTGCAGCCTGGTCTTGTTTTATTCAAAGTGTGTGATCTTATAGCGCTTCTCCGTGGAGGCCGAATTGCGGCAAATAATCTTTATGGAGCCAACCCTCAGACATCGGATGTCAATTATTCCCTCAAGTCTGCTTTGTTGTTAAATCTTGCAACCTCTTGTTTACTATGTTCTTGTAGTGGGATCTAATCGAGCCTTTTCAAATGCAGGATGTGACAGAGGCAGAATTTCACTTTGCACTAAAAGCCTTCACACGACTTTTATTCACCGTGCGGGAGAGAGAAAATGTGTGTGAAATGATTCTCGAGCGGCTGTGTTTTTTTTTTTTTTGGTGCTTCCTCTGCACGATTTTAATGAAATCCCTTCTTCCCACTTTCAAAACGCCGGCGTATAAAGAAATGGGAAAAAAACCTATTAGAAATCAGGACGAAAGAGTGACGGAGATAACAGAATGTTTGTTCACAGGCAAGGCAATACAAATGATATATCTGCAAGAATGATGTCCAACATTTCAATCTGCTACAAACTATTCATAAGTGCAAATGAGAGAATGCTCCAAAACGGCTACTGACACAATTAGAGTCCGAGTGTACCATCAGAGCAAGCGTGATCAATCAGAGAAGCTGAGCCACCAATCGAAAGTATGGATCCTATGCGTGTGTGTGGGAAGATTGGCCTTGGGAAACAATTGGGAATGGTTCAGTTGTGTGTCGGACTCCCAATGCCCCCCCCCCCCCCCCCCCGATCTCTGTTTATTTGCTTAGGCGAACGTCAAATCAATACGCGGCTACTGAATCAAGGTTGAACATGTGGTCGGATGTTTTTGCTTGAGGTTAAATGAGCCTGCAAGGCCAATATATCATCATCTTTGAATATGAACAATATTACCTTTTAGAAGTGCGGTGAGGATGGCAAGGTCAATATCTTGATGACCTTCGGAGCCCATTCGAAAGACTGTAATCTGGAAGGGACGGAAAATATATGAAATAAAAAGAAATAATACATATAATAATATATATGAATATAATAAATAAATGAAAATATGAACACATTTTTCGGACACCGCGGTAAAAGACAAAATGATTCCCTTCCTTTGTCTTGAGGCACGCTTTTATTCCTTCGAGGTGATATTCGACAAATAAGTGTTGGCACATGTGGGCATAGGCGCACGTACATGTATGATGCGCTCACGCGTGGAGGGCACCTTGAAAAAGCCAAGAAGCGTGTTCTGAATGGCTGACGACTTACTCCTCTAATCCCGCAATCCAACCATCCATCTCCTCCCACCTCCCTTCTTTCTTTGTTTCTTTCCCCGCAGCCCATCTCCCTTCCCATCTTAAACGGCTTCATTTCATAGCGCGGCGGGAATCGGCCGGCGTCCGCCGCCGCTGCTTCGCCGTTCTTTCGGCCAATGCGGCAATCGTGCGGCCCAACCCTACCTGTCCTTTCTCCAGTGATGCGTGTTTTCATACAAATATTTAAAAAGTAATCCCATCCTCATTGGTGATTTATGCTATCTATTATCTCGGCCCATTAATCATCGGAGCAGCGTATGCTGATGACATGCGGACGCATCCCTGCGAGGAATGAGGAGTGAGGCGCGACGTAATACCTTCGGACGGATGGTGTCGCGTAATTAGGGGCGCACTTCAATACGTGTGTGTGTGTGCGTCAACACATATTCACGGCTGCGTAATCAAAAGGTCTTTTTCCAGGTGAAATGAAAGTGCAATGGGATGTGAAGGTATCGATTAGAGGTCTTCATAAGACGCACATTGCTTGTGTGTAATTGCGCCACTCCGCCTCCAAAACATTTCTCTTTTTTTATCATCCACAGTTTGCAGGATTAAAGAATTGGAAAGATGGTGAGTACATGACTCCATCAGACTCCAGCTCAGCTCATTAAAGCTCAGTTAAAATTTGCATCTCGCTGCCTTCAGAACAAAAGATGGATGAAGTTGTCATTTAGGAAAGAGCGCGATCAGTGAAGATCATCTTGGCCCCCCCAGATGTATTCCCCTTGACCGCCGCGCCGCGCCGCGCCTTCTCCCAGCCAGCATCTTTGCGCCCAACGAATCTAACCATGAATCATCCCGCCCCTTCCCCTTCCCCTTCCCATTCCCCTCCACTCTTCCTCCCAGTCTCTCCCTCTCTCTTTCCCTTTTCCAATCACGTCGCCAAGGTGACCCCTGAGTGTTTGCGCTTCCACTCATAATGGAGATCTTTTGCAACAAGGCAACCTGTTAGAAGGTACAAGCTTGCTAATCTGATTTCAAGGACCCCCGTGATGCAGCAACATCTGCTACATGCAAAGTGATGTCCACCTTATCTGACAGTACGCTCGCTTCGTATCAGGCCTTTCGTTTGAAGTCGCTTCAAAATAGACTTGATGGTCCCGGACCATCATGGCATGAGACATTTTCTGCAATACCTCATTGTACCTCCAACTGGAAAAATAATCAAAATAATAATAAATAATAATAATATTAATAATAATTGAATGTGACATAATAATAATAATCATTTTATTTATTTTTCTAATAATAATAACAATTATTCTACTCAGTTTTGTCTGCCTTTGAGCAGACCAGAATAAAGGATAAGACCTGAATCGTAGCGATTTCTGAAGGAAGACGGAGATGAGAGGAAATAGGAAGTCTGCGTGTAGCAAAGGAGGCAGAGAGGAGCAAAGACGGATGTGAGAAGTGTCGAGGCAAAGCAATCTTCCTGTGAGTGGAGGATTCCCTCATCTTCATACTTGCTAAGCTACACGCTTTGGGGATCAGGGCAAAACGGTCATGCTGGAGTGTGTCAAGCTGATTAGAAAATATGCAAAATGCTGTGCCATGATGAATGCGACATGCACATATGTGAACGGCATTCCATATTTTGGCAAAAACATTCTGGCTGAGAATTTAAATATATAACATATTGTGAGAAGAAAATAATCATTCACAGCTTGACAGCCCCAAAAGGAATTTCGTGTACTAAGTTTGTCTCCCCATCCATTTTTAAACAGATAAACTGCCCATCTGATAACAAAGTGTCTCGCCGGCAACTTTATCTCTTTCTCCTCCCCCTCCAAAAGTTTATTGTGCTGGCTCAGTTTTCCTCTTTTAAAGTCACATATTTTCCTTGACTGCTCTTCTCCTAAGTGACCATTTTGTTCTCCAACTAATTCTTAGCTTCTCTTGTCGAGAGGCCGACGAAACACGGTTGTTCCTCGTGAATATTTCATTTGGATTAAACATATAAGGGCTATTCTTCACTCAATTATTCATGACAAGATGGGAAATATCATTGAGCAACTTGCATAACATCACATTTAAAGGGAGGGGGAAGAAGGTCTAGCTCATGAATACTGAATGAGACTTTTGGTTATAAGCGCCACAGGAAAGAAAGAAAGAAAAAAAGTGCATTTAGAGTTTTTGGATGTTTGCTTAATGGCTACGGAAAACTGTTGCTCTAAACCAAAAAATAAAAGAAAGGCGCCATTTTATCATATATGTGAAGCTCATACTTAGCACGTTTTACATATTTCATTAGTGGAGATTAGTCTCCAAATCTGAAAGGTTATATAATGTCTTAATTTTTTTGGAACGACAAAAACGTGTCATGTCCACTTGGGCACAACACCTAATTGTCGGAGGCCGAGAAGTGCCAAGCAGCAAAGCGCCAACAACTTTCTGGCTCTGAGACGACCGTAATCCATTTAGGCCTTTACTGACTCTCTGCATGGGACAGGAGAAATGATCGCAGCCTTTGTCCTGTGAGACAAGTCGTTTTGCAATGAATACAGTGGTGAGATAACGGGAACGCTTCTTCACAAGTCATAATAACGTGAAAAAAAAACATACATAAAAACTCCCGAATGCCACATGAACGTCTTCATAGCGTGACTTCAATGGAAAAAGAATGTGACCAATATGGCCGCCGATTCACCGCAGTCTGTATGTTGTCATAATTACGGCGCGTTATTGCGACGGTGGTAATTGTTGTGCGGCTTGAAATTATCGGCGCTCTACAGCTGCTTGTGCTGAATGATTCACGTGCCATTGTTCCGCTTGGTGGCATTTGTGTCGGGAAGCCGGCTGCTTTTGAGTTTGCCCGCTGAGGATGCCGTCAATCCTCTTACATGGTATACAAGGCGCCGGCCGGGCTTCCAACCTGCCACTTTGCAAATACGACAAATTCAATACGTTGCAAATGAACTAGAACCCAAAGTTGAATCAAAATGAGGATAAAGTGTTTCTATGTGAAACTAATTCCAGTTGTATTGGCAAACTTACACTTGTGGCTAGCGTCGATTGATTCGAGATTCGCTGCGGAATAAAGCGGAAGCAGTCGATAAATATCGACTGAAGTTCTTTTATTCATTAACGTGTTGCGTTTGCGTGTTAAAAGATAGTCGTATGCATTTTATTTATTCATACATTGAATGATTTATTATCTTATTATTTAGCAATGTCATGAATGAGAGATGAATGTGTGTGACAACGCAGGATGTGTGTCTTACCTTGAACTTTGTATGAACCCTCACCGTGCAGTTCATGTCAGCTCAAATTTTAATTAATGAATAGTACCACATCGCGAACATTTATACAGTAGCGTAGTGGGTCTACGTGTTCGTCAAAAATGAGACAGAGGTTTTATTAATATTACTTTGGCTTTTGACTGACTTTGGACTGTTCTGCCACTGTATATTTTATTTGTGGTTGTCCCATTGCTATATGTAAAATCCGTAATATAAATAAATGTTTATTATGTAATATTATGCACAGTTTGGATACTCATGGGTAAAAATAACATTAATGCTATATCAACCAAGGAAAAAAATCAATATTTTCAAAGCACTCACCAGCTCCTTCTTTTTCATGCACTCCATGAGGATGATGAACAGATGTTGGGCCTGTGTGCGGCTGTAGCTGAAGGTTTTCTGGATGGTCACCAGCAACTGGTCTCTCAGAGACTCGTTAATTATGCTGCAGAAAAGAAGCCGAGAGGAGCAGGATGAATGGAAATCAAACCAAAGACAGGGCAGAGGAAAACAGAAGAGAGGGAGAAAGCAGCGGGGCGGGTGGGCTAAATTAGATTTGTTGTCTGTAAGTGAAACCAAGGTTGACCGGGACTATCGGCTGCTACAGTATTCCTGAAGCTCTTTGGCAAAATGAGCTTCATCTTTAACTGGACACAGTGAGAAACACTAAAAACAATTAAGCCAAGCGCCTCTCGTGAGAAACACGTTGCATTATCAAAGTGATGCATCAGCATATTTTCCAATAACAACTTTAATTTGCTGAAATTGTTTTGATCCCAATAAGCCGTTTTCCTTAAATGTATTCATCATTACACATACTCGGAGGAACGCGTCTGCACTATGCAAAATATAATGAGATTCATTCAGCCTCGGTGCATTTTTTGTGCTCTCCATCCAAATTTGCCTACCCTCCCTCCTCGGAGTATTTGTGACCAAATGCCAAGATGTCGGAGGCTCTTCCGCTGCCGTCACACACGACTACAGGGACCGGCGGGGTGTCCCTGAGGTACTCCAACACGATGGAGATCACATTAGGGCCTCCTTCCACAATGAGAGCCACCACTGGTACGCCCTGGCCAATACCTGGATACAAATATAAAACAGACAGCACAATTTGGAATTCTCTGTCAAATCTGAAAACCATTACAAATTGAACAGTGGCAAGATATTCGATTTTCCCCCTCAGTTCAGTCCATGTTTTTTGTTATAAGAGAATATCCATTGAGGCGTGACGGCTCAGTATCCACCCCCGCCTATGTAACGGTTTGGGTCCAATCCATTCCCTAAACCCGCCACCCCTCTTGTCTTGTTTGACATGCTATTTCTTCTTGCCGTTTTGACTCTTGTAATTCAAAAAGCTACGCCATACTGGATCATCCCTGCGCCGCACTCTGGGGTCTGCATAATTCACACGGCCTCTTGCGCGTGGAAAGACACGGACGACGGGCGTTTGGCGGCATAGACTCTACCGTTACATAAGGAGAATATTTTCGGGACTTCATCTGCTTCAAAGAGTTCAAACGTCACCGTGCCGTGACACGTCACAAGATTAGACGAGGGCGGGACACCAAAATGGACGCAAGCGTAGGGAAGCTGATCTCTTCCGTGTTGCTCTTTGCACATTTGGATGGCTGCGGAGGCAAATGATCGTTAAAGTAAAAGCCACCGTGGGGCGAATGAGGAGGGGGAAGCACAGCTGCGGCAGGTTTAATTGTGTGAAAAGCACAACAAGCAAAACAAAACCACAAAAGTCATGAAATGATCCTGAGCTTCACTAACTACAACATTTACATTGGAACAACTTTAGAATAAAAAAAGATCAACATTTTATACAACTTGTTTGCTTACTATTTATTTATTTGTTTGTTTATTTATTTTTCTGTATTTATTTATGTATTTATTTATTTATGAGTTTATTTATTAGGTTTTTTTTTCATGACACAGACAAGTTTGGTTAGCATTCACTGGCTTGGCTTGTTTAGCATCTGAGCGTGCCTTACTTCTTGCTTGAGGTTATTCCAGATACTGGATATTCAACATAATACTTGCTACTAAGTGAATTATTGATGACAATAACAAACACGTCCTGGATGGGGAATGTCTTGTAGAAATCCTAATAAAACATTGCTTTAGGTTCATTTACTTTAAAAATAATTGTATATAATAGAAATATCGATGTTTGGGAATAACTTGTCTCCATCAGTGTTTGCTGTGTTGCTTTGATTGATTGGCTTCGACTTCTTTCCGCCGGCGTGCCACGAAATAATCTTTAATGGCAACTGAAAAAGTACATGACGGAAAATCATATTGCTTTGATTCACATCAGACAGCCTCCCTAGTACTGCTAACGTGATCTATCTCCGTGTTTAATTAAATCAGCTCCTGAAGGCTTGAGAAAGATCAAAGGCAGTATTATTTTCTATTTAAAAAAAGATCAGAACTTGGTAAAAGGTGTGTTATTCAAAAAAGAACATATTTTGTTAGCGCTAACCTTTTATCACTGCGGCATATGGTGAGCGAGTAATAAATGAAGACTCTGCTGACCTTTTCCCTTCTGGTGGAAAATATTTGGTATTCCGCGGTCCGCGCTGCTGACCACGCACTCGTATTCTTTCCACATCATGTCGCATTTCGCCATCCGCTCATGTAGCAACACGTGAGGCTCGGACGACAACGTAGTACTCCAAAAAGTTTGCCTCGGTTTTGTTCCACGAGGCTCTTGACTTTCCCGGTGCCGTCGCTTAATTTTAATCTTCCATCTACGGGCCGGTCCACGAACGAGGTCACCGTGTCACGGCTAATCTGCAACGCAAGGCCTGATGCCTTTCGAGATTCAATTACCTGGGCCTACTTCATCTTTATTTATTTATTTTCATCATGTGCTGTGATTAATGAAACTGCCCGTGGAGAAGGGTCAGCGAAGGTTATATTATATTATATCATATTATATTATACCATGAATTATTATTATTATTAATATATATATATATATATTATATATATATTCCCAATAATTGAAGTGCAATTGGAAGGTGCCTTCATCGTACTGGTAGACTTTTTTTGAACTATTTTATTTATTATTATTTATTCATCTATGTTATTTTTTATTTATTTTATTTCATCCTGTAGTTGTCTTTCATCTATAATAAGATCTAAGCCATGTCACAAATGGACAATTTGCAACCTATTCCTGCACAGAGTAACGGTAATTGATTTCAAATAATTGATTTGTGCTTATAATGTTATTTTTACAGTGTGACATAATAAAACTCAGCGCGGGACATCTTTCACCGAGCAGCCTCTCCTTCACCACACGCGATTATATGTGCAGTCAAACCTTTCACCCTGTAATTTGTTCATTCCTTTAATTGGCTCCAGCGGGATGCAGCACGGAGCCGTGCTGTGAGGAAAATTGATACCGCCAATACTTGATTTTGTGGGCAGGTAATCAAATTAATAACTGTCGACTAATCCAAGAGTGAAGGCGAAGGAAGCAAAAATATACTCCAGCAGTACTTCTCCGTTTCACTCACCACGAGTCATCTGTGATACAGCTCACTTGTATTTGAAGGCACCAATGAAATCCAACAATATAAAAAATATTAATAAAGTGAACCACATACTTCAAAACAGCCTGACATTTAGTCGAATGTCCAATCCTGGCTATTTTGACTAAAATGCACAACACGCCTCCTTAAAGTGTTTCAACGGGGACATCAGATAAAGATGAACAGTGCCGAATGTCAGATGAGCTGGCTTTAAACCTTTGTAGCAGTACTGCTTATCTCGTCGGGCAGATCCCGAAAGGCTCCTCCTCGGATCCGATAAAAAAAAAAAAAAAAACGAAGTTTAAGTGGGGGGGGGGGGGGGGAAATTGGGAATCCCATCAGGCACTTTACATTGCTCGGATGATGAATGTGTGACGACTGGGCGTCCCTTTGCCTTCCCAGCCCCTTTTGTATCATTCCAGGCATAGGATGACAAAGGGAAGTCCATGAGTCACATGACTGGAGGGTGAGCAGAGAGAAGTTTTTTTTTTGGGCATTCAAGCCAAAGAGTTACTGTCAGATCAACACGAACGGAAAATGGTGATATTAAAGCAAAGGTCCGCCTCATGTTATTATTTTAAAAATGCATTGGTGTCCTTGTCTTGAAAATAAATGGAGTCATGTTGGCAAAAGCCTTTTTGGCATTTATAAAAGGCGTTTGCGTGCATGTTGACAACAAAAGGAGAGAGCAGAAAATAAATCATGCTTTCCCCTATCCAGGTCTGTGTCCCTGACACATTTGAAACAATATGGTGGGAGGCTGTTGAAAAATGCATTTCAAGAGGGAACGGGCGGCTCCAGCTTTGTGTCTGACTGTGAGAGAGCAAGAGCGAAAATGAGAGAAATGCATTTTGTGTTTGTGACAATCCATTTGGGTTCCCGCCAAGGTCTTAAATGAACATTGAAAATTGATAAATGCAGTGTGACAGGGGCTCAATAGCAAATGAAGAGCGTGCACATGAGCAAATACACATTAATAGAGTGTAAACACACAGTACACGCTCCAAAAATACAAATGAGCTATTGCTGCCCTGCTCTCAACATGCTCTAAACTCAATTCAAACTGGATACCTGGAAAATACTGATATTAATTATGCCTCTCAAAATGCATTAAATGTTCAGCTGTCAACTGCCTCATACTAAAAAAAAATAGATAAATAAAAATACATAAATAAATAGATAAACAAATAAAAAAAGTAAATTAAAATGAATAAATAAATAAATGTTTAAAAAAAAAAACCACCACCTTTTAGCATTCACTGTGTCAATCATACACACACACACGTATGAGTGTGACTCACGCGTGTTGATCTTCTGCAAGGAGATGTGTTTCTCCAACTGTCGCCGCAGCCTGACCTCGGCGCCGTACTTCCCCGTGGTGCCGTTGTCGGCCAGGATGAAGTGCGAGTGGAGGCTGTTGAGAACCGTCAGCTTGCTCATCGGGTTGGACATGGTCTGATACGGACGCACCACCTGCAGAAAACAGAAAAAAAAAAAATCATGTTCACTGTCTTAGCATAAAAACAAGTTGCACTCCGCCGTGACTATAAATACTATCTATGAAATTGTCTACTTAACATTATATCCTAATTAACATGACAATAAATATGCTGAGTAATCATTGTCATTGTTTGACCTTTACAGACGTTTTCACTCTTTAGAAAACTTCAACCGCAGTGTCGTTTCTCGCTTTCTCACTTACGTCTTTACCGACGAGATCCTCCTGATTTTCCACGATGCCCCAGGGAGCAATACCGATGGTGCAGATTTTTCCTCTGGACTTGGAGGCGTGGTCTTTTAGCGCATCACCCACATGGCGAATGACCCCTAACAGAACACATTGGTGATGAAACTCACTCATCTCTAATTCACATTCAATAACTGATTACATTTGGTGAGGTGTGGTATTTCACCTGTATTGACCCCTCCGGTGAAGATCCAGGCTCCGGTGGTCATGGCAGCCTTGATGAGCCCTTTGCCAAAAACCTGCTTGAGTTTAGGCTGCAGTTCAAAGTTCTGCAGCCCCCCGTGGACTGAGATGAGAAGCTTGGGCAGCTCCAGCTGCCACTCCTTGGTCATCAGATGCAGCAGCAGGTCCGGCTTGGTGTCGTAAGACACTCGCACGTACTGCAGACGGTCGGAAACGTGATCAGTGATTGTGCTGATGCGGGGAAACCTTGCTTGTTTTTATTTGTGGATTTTTTTGAAGTCGCTAACATGCCAAACAGATGTTTGCTATAATTAGAGGCCGTGTGTATTATCCAAACATCTGTTGATTTGATCTAATTCATCCACAGACACCCAAACTAACATATGCATGGCATGAATAATTCAATCGTGAAAATAAATGAACGCCGATTCACCTGTTATCATCTACGCTATGGATGGAGGCTACGGCGACCGCTGACAGTGAATGAGATGCAAAAGTCATTTGAAACAAATTCATTTTCACTTCTAATTATCTTCAAAGTACAGAGACTTAATTGATTATTCTCTCTTGAATTATTCTGGTGATGAATGGGGAGCCAGCATGTTTTTTTTTTTTTCATGGCGAGCTTCTCCTACAGTTGGCAAGATATTGAGTTCTGTGACAATATACATACCAAAGACTCAACTGAAAAAAAAGTTTCTAGGTTTTTCTGCTCGTTGTTATTCAGCGAGAGAACGTGGATTGGTTTCAGAACAGTGACTTGGATGCGCATGGGTGTCAAACCCAAGGCCCGGGGGCCAGATACGGCCCGCCACATCATTTGATGTGTCCCGCGAAGACAAATGTGTGTCATTACTAAAATTCCAAATTGTCTTCACTTTTTAAATATAGATTCTAGCAATTTGTATTAGCATTCATCTTTTTAAACTATTTGAATAGTTTTAGATGTTGACAGTGATAATGGAGGGAAACCAAACTACAATGCGGCCCGCGACAAAAACGACTTTGACGCTCCTGATCTAGCGTATGTGCAGGTGTTCACCATGGCTTTGTTGGAATGTCCTCCTCCCTGGAACTCAATGGTGCCGAACGCATCCGTCGGGCTGAGTTGAGTGTGTTTGCTGATGGACCACTTCTCAGACAGAGCGTCATTCTTGGTCGGCCGTTCCGCTTTATCATTGTGACTGGATGAGATGCCGGGGGGAAGGCCCACATGCTGTCCTATCAGGCGACCGCAGCAGCACCTGTGTGGGATCAGAACCCGACTTGATACATTCCTTTAAAGTCAAAAGGTTGTCGTGCGCTCGTGCGTCTGTCAAGGGCAAACGTAGATGACAAAGTGTGTAAAAATGAAGCGACAGCCCGTCAAGAGATTGATGTCCATCGTTTGAAGGTTCCGATGGACCCTTGCACTCTGTTATCAGCCCGATCTCTTTTGATTTGCTGCTCTCAACTCTCCTTGTCGCTTTACACGAGCTATTAAAGTGAAAGTTATATGGAAGCGGCTATTGCATTACAAGTTTGGTTTTTATTTGGATTTGTTTTTCACTCCCACGGGATGAAGCAAGAGAAAGCGGCTTGGACTGGGATTCTGTCGACACTTGATATTTATGTCTCGGTTGCTTTTCCTTTACCTCCCGCAAAGCGAGTGTTTGTTTTCTCACTTGAAAGAAAAGATGTGGTCTCGAGGGAAATTGCTTCGACATCATTGTATGATAATCCTTTACCCAAACAAAGTGTAGCGTACTGAAGCTTGCCTGGTTGCGGGTAGGAGAGGAATTAAAATGTCGTCGTTTTAAATTTCACATCGGAGCGGCGACAGCTGTTGTGCATCGCATTACAGAAATCAGTTCGGCAATGCGGGAAATAGATTTGCCGATGAATGTCGATGAATCGAAACCTGGTGAATAATTTAGCGAAGATGGAATCTGAAACAATTGTGAAGGAAATCTTTCTCGTCCATATTCAAAGTGAATCATCACAATCATTAGTTCTGTCAGACGTCTTCTGGTGAATCATAACATATTTTGACGAGAAACGATCGTCTGTTATTTTTCGTCGTGCCCTCGGGCTAGGTCTTCGTCGTCCTTTTGTAGTCTGAATTTCTGAGTGAGGCTGCTGATGTGAAAAGACAAGCGTGTCAGACCCTCCACAAAATGCCAATCAAGTTGTAAATGCCAAACTTTGTGTACTAGTTGCTATATGTCAGTAAGTCTGTGTACGCTCCAAAGCGAGCTTAGTCGCTCCTATCACAGAAGGCCAAATTCTCTCCAATCACAATCTAGGAGATCACCGCTGGGTCGGGAAATTGAGGGGGCGTGACCGAGTTCACCCCTTCGTCCAGAATCCGTGCTGGTGAGAGCCAAGAGAGACGTGTCCGCCTTATCAGTCAACCCCTCCTGCTTGTTGGTGGATGATGATAACGAAGGGGGGGCAAATTGAGCTCGCCATCTCTTCTTCCGGTCCGAGCGATAGCCAGCCTCTCTCTTCACACCTGGGGGGGTCATTCATCTGACAACTCCTCTTGTACAGATAACAGCGATGCCTTCGCACACGTGGATGCCTTCAGGAGCCGCTTCTTCACCCGTGGCTCTGACATTTGACACAGGCATATCTTGGGTGTGCTTCATCGGCGAGGCCTTGGAAAGGAGCCCGATTGTTCATGTTGCTGTTTTTCTTTTTGTGCTTACGGGGGCTGCCACTTTTCAGTCGTACGCTGGCGCAAGAAGATGCGTCTGCCAGTCACAGAGGCTTTGCATGAATTCATAGCTCACAGGTGACGCTTATGTTTATTCGGTTTGGGACAATTTGCTTTCAGCAAACTGCGCTTGTGTAAAATAACAACTCTGGGCAACGTGACAAGAGGAGAAAAAAAATGCTTTTTTTCCTACTTCAGTTTTCATCATCATTATTGTTTCACACTGCCTGCAGTGCCGAGAGGAGGAGAAAATGAAGCTCGGACAGCCATCGATGAAATCATCCTGTCGCGGACGGAGGCCTCTTAAATCATATTAAGCTCGGAGTTTAGACTTTGTGTAAACATAAATAATTTGTAAAATGCCACGTACGAAAAATATGGCGCCAATAACCCCAGCAACTACTCTTGTTTTGTTGTGAAGAAAATTTGCAATTGTGCTTACCTATGGGGGTCTTTGGCGCTCACAATGATATGAACGCATTCTCTCTTGCTGAACGCTCTCTCTATCCATGATTTCTGCGCCTGTGGACACAAAAAAAAAAAGAAGAACATTAAGGTTAATGGCACAGTGGGTGTCAATAGGACCAAAAGAAAAGAAAATTGAGTTCACGTGGAAATGCTATTTTGGAAATGCTTGCACAATGGTAAATGGGACTTTTTGGGGAGTAATTACCCATGATGCAGCAGGACATCACACTGAGAGCATACTGTACATAAAAATTCATGTTGTCTTCTTCGACAAGCAATTTGGTGACACACACCTCCACCTCCAAACATTTTAGAAACAAGCACACTGGAAAAAAGCCCACATAGCTGTAAATGAAGTGCCTCACACATCATTTAAATCCTCGGAAAAAAAAAAAAAAAAAAGCTTCATGTTGGGAGTTGAGCCCAAACCGGCTGTGCAAAGTTGCTGTGAGAGAGAGCGAGAGCAAGAAAGACAGAAAGCGGATGTTTAAATGCACTGAGGCGGTAAATGATGTCAGTCCATGTTGCATTGCAGCCAGCAACGAGTGTGTGTGTGTGTGCGTGTGTTTGTGTGTGCGCGCTTACTGATATTTTATGCATGCAAGGAAGCCATCATACAACTAGGAAAGAAATTTGAATAAGTGCATTGCAATCATGATGAGAGCAGTGTGCAATATTTTGGTTGCCTCATTTTGTTTCTTTAGAGAGTTGACAAATTAGTAAAGGAAATTCCAAAGTGTCAATGTAAACCGTAAAAGAAGAGCTCTTGTATCGAATATCATCAATATGTAAATAGACCTTGTGCGGCTGAGCGCGTGCGCCGACAACATACAAATTTATGCAGTCACAATGGAATTACACATGTGGTCGTCGTGTTCGTTCGTTGGTTGCAGGTCTGAGTGACAGAAACGCACACGGGCCAATTATCCTGCTGCACACGTGCGCGGCGGCTCGACACAAAAGCCCCGCGGCACGGGATTACGGTTGATATACAACTGTTTAGATAATCCCAAAAATACATGTGCAAATCCGAGATAAATAAAGAATCCATATCACAAGACTGTGCTGATCTTTTTAGTTGATTTGGCTAATTTTACACAGCATTACAAATTTACCAAAAATATTATATTTTTATACTTTTACTTTTTTATACAGCATTATAAGTTTATCAAAATAATATATTAATTAATATTGATTAAAAAAATATATAAATATTTTGTATTAAATATTATACGATTTAATTAATATTGATTTTATATATATTATATTGTTACCGCTCAAGACTTCTAGGATTGACAAAGTCTGCAACAAAAGTGAACTATATTGTGATAATTGCGTTAAGATTAAGGATTACATATCCAAAGGGAGATCTGGAGCAACAAAATGTTCATTCTGGGACAGCAAGGCTGGTTCACCTCCCAGCCAGCAGTGCCGACGAAGACTTGCTTGTACAAGCCTTTGACCGCCGCCGCCGCCGCCTCCTCTACAACAACACCAGCCACATCCGCTTGACTGACCCTGTCACACCACGGCACCACTAAACCCACCGCAAACCCGCCGCAAACCGGACTGGACCAATGTTGGCACATTTACCCTAACACCGTAGTCGGACCGTAACGCTTTAGGGGCCGCTGAGAGGGACTGAGCATTACCCTGTGACCAACACTCGACTTAGCGGGGAAGCAAAACAAATAACCCCATTGTTTCTACAACTTGACTTATGTGAGCAACTGAGCATGTATTTTCCACCTCAACAATTGCTTCCTCTGCCTCTACTTTCTTATTACCAGTGGCGGGAAGCTGAATAAAGAAACATAGGCAATCAACATCCTCATCTGGATATCCCTCTCTTGGCTACTTTTAACAATTTAAGAAAACTCACCTCCTACTTGATACGTATCCAAGATGCAACACTGACATCGACCATTTCTCACAATAAAGAACAGAGAAGTGTCTTGTGAACACGCCAAGAACAGTCTTCCAAAAAACGTACGTGAGAATGAGTCTCTTTGTAAACTGGAACGGCTTGTTAACTTTTCCCCCGACTCTGATGTGTTTCCGTGATAGGAGCACAAAAAGCACCTTGGGACATTTTCCGAGCCAAGCCTTCACAAGTGACCGACCGATGCGGACTTTGTTTAAGCTAGCTGCATACAGAAAAATTCCCTTGAAGATGAATAAATGATATTTTGATGCTTCCATGAACCTATCCTATCAAAAAGGGAGAGCAAACACATAAATATAGAGTTAGAAGATGAAATGACGGTCACATAAAAGAAGCTTTAGAGCTTATCTGTCATTGGTTGAATAACACAGGCCGCTAAAGCAAACATTTGGACAAAATAGTGGACAAAAGACAAGTCAAACTTTATCCCAGGAATTTTGGGTATCAACTTACCTGAATTTTGATGTGGGTTGCATTCTTGTGAGCTTTCCCTTATAAAGCAGACTCCAGGTAGCATTTTGACACATGATTCTTGCCGGAAGCTATAATGAGCGTATTAGTGTGCGTGTTCACGGTGCTAAGGGCGCACACTGAGCCAGCCCTAAAGCCAAACTGATCAGTCTCCTCCCCATGCAGAGTACCAAACAGCCCAGATATCTGCTTTTACAAAGAAGTTAAGCTCAATTTGGATATTATTCATAGAAGTCGATGCAAACGGCATTCTTGGACAAGCAGCGCTAGCTTAGAAATATGTTACAGTTGTTTTTCGCTAGCTTGACTGCAATGAATTCTTGTAAAATGGCAAATTAATTGTGTTTATGTTTGAGAAGAAATCAAATGTTGCTTCCTCACGAAAATTTAAATCAATGACAGTGAGCTTTATTGGGTATGATGACTTTGTTTTGCTGTGGCGCAACCGTCATCATAACTTCCTGGAAACTTGTTTTATGAATTGTTGTTTGTTTTCTTCACATTTTAGTCAATGGTGATATTTCAGGAAAAGCCTTTTAGCTTTTTTTGTGTCTTCACCGGTTGCCTCATTCCTCATCTGGACATTGTTTTTTTTCCGAGGTGACTTTCTTCAAGCCTCTTGGTTAAAATAGCCTTGTGGTTTGGGGTTATTGTATTAACAAGTGACCCAGTTTCAGCTCCAGACCTTAAATAAGAAAAATGCCAAAAAGTCAATCTTGCTTGAAGGAGAACATACATACGGTGTTTTTTTTTTTTTTTCTTACGCTCTCAAACGTACCCTTAAAGAACTGAACCTTTCTCAAGCTTGTAATTTGTTTTTATTGAGAACATTTCACCCGCCAAATCCATTGCACTCAGCTGCTTCTCTTCATCCTTGTCCCCACTATAAGATGATACTTGTGTGAAGCTTGCGGTTTGTTCAGAAAAATAGTGTGCTTGAAACAAAAACAACAAACGAATGAAACACAAACCCCCGAAGGGTAGCTTTCATTTCCATACATGCAGATTTATCTGGAACGCTGCACATTCCCGTCGTCACTTGGAAAAGTACGCACAATGCTGACAATAAAAGCTATTTTGGGCTTTACCCCTTTTTGCCTCATGCAACCGTATTAGCTAGCGTTAGGCAGTGACCTTCAAGAGATCCCAATCTGGGCATGCCGGTGTATAGGCTAAACAACGTTTACGATGACTCATATTCAGATCCTGACCCGTAATGAATTTTGGGCTGACATTAAGGATGTCATTGCACACAGTCCAAAGCTAATGTCACCGTCAACCATCCGTATGTGGTTGGGACCAGAGGAAGCTCGCGTTAATGCTATCATTACAAACAAGCTAACTTTGAAGCAGGTGTACCAAATGTTTCTTTTATTAATGCAAGATAAGCCACTTGAATCAGACTTTGCCATCCGTACGACATCTCTTTTGAGGTTCATTCATTTGCCAGCCAATTTGGTAGAGAGGTGGAATTAATGTGATCAGTATCTGGATCCTCAACAGTGATGAGGTGTTGAATGACTTCAATGAGGCACACTGATTCAGTCACGGAAATCTCAAAATTCACTTGTGGTGAACCCTCCACTGACCTTGAGAGAACCTTCAAATTGGGATTTTGCCTATTCAAAGGTCATACGGTGCACCTTGGAAAGTGTCCTTCGGATGATTGTAAATCAAAGCACAGTGCAGAGAAGATAAGTGAGCGTAAGTCACAGAAGAATTGCCCACAGAGTTTCAAGGAAAACACTCGTTGGAAGTAGAAGGACGTATTCTAGGAAAACTCGAAAAAAAAAATTGTGTGCGCCATGAGTTGACGGTAGCTTTTTCTTTTTTTTTTTTCTTACTTATTGCCTCAAAAAGTGTACTAACAGATGCCGTGTGTCAACTAATTGACGTCTGTGTCTTCCACATAAATAATCAGCGCACCTTAACAGGCGCCTCATTTCCCTCCTTCGGGGAAATTTGTTCCACAAGATGGCAATAATTACTTTCATTTCATTCTTCTTACTTTTACCACCAGTTGTGCCGGAAGACATGGCTACCACAATGGGAGATGAAGTCGATGATGCGGATTAAAGAGAAAGTAAACAGAACAACCATTTCATGGGCTGGAATCAGTATTGGCCTAAATAAATCATTGATACTATCAAAGAAATATTCACTTAAAATATTTTGGTGACACATCAGACACAGCAGTTCCCTCCCCCTACATCTGAAAATCCTGTACAGCGATCGTAGCAGAAACGATTTTGCAAATGAGCACGCTTGCTTATTTTAGCTGCCGTTGCGGCGGACACATCTCCCAGGGATAGAATAAGCAGCTCCCTTTCCCACAGGCTTCGGTTAATCCGAGCTGAGCATCTGGCCGAACAGAGGCTAATCGACACTGGCGTGGCCATTCTGCCTGTGGTGGGAGGCGATGGATGGAGGGGGGGGGGGATTTAGAGGGGTGGGGCCGGTGCTCTTAAGGTGCAGGGACGGAAGAAAAGGTCATAAGTAGAAACGGGAGGATGGAGAGACGGGAGGTTGATCATCACCTGTTTGACAAAGCAAATGTGTGTGTGGTTTGTGTGTGTGCGAGGTGGTTCAGGCCAAGTGCTGTAAAATTGCCTCTTATGGAGCCTCCGCACTAGGGGGATTTTGGGATGTGCATGTGTGGAATAGAGTTTAAAAAAGGAGCCACGTACAGCAGAGTGTAAAAAAAAAAAAAAAAAAAAGTCTTCTGTAGCGCAGAGCATAATTACCACCTGACACTGCGGGACATCTCCTCCCTGCCATCTATATTCGGAGGGAGACACTTGGGTCAAGAGTCCAAGGCGCATGGTACCTCTTGACCGTTGTTGGTGTGCAGAATGTGACGTTCTCTTCACATTTGTTGATTTCTTTTGTTCTTTAATGAACGACTCAATCAATTGTCGTGATGAATGGATAAGAAAAAATACAATAAAAAAAAAAAACGTTTTTCCATACTTGTGAGCCCCAATTGTAAATATTGGCAAAATAATTTTGACGTAAACAGAGTAAATGGCGAGAATGATTGGTGTGACTTTTTATCCATTCTGCTGTCGGTTAAAAAAAATGACGGTAAATGTCAGGCGATATTTGAAAAGTCAGCTCAGCGTCGCCGGCTCTAATGACGTTTCGCATTTGCCTTCGTTAAACGACGACAATGACGATAAATAAAAGGTTAAAGCATTTCATCCGCAGTGATTTGTAGAAGTGATTGATGCTAATGATGGACGGATGGTCTTTGTGTGTTATTCCGTCTCAGACAGCAGGTGTCTTATTTGTTTCACTTTGGCTTATTTCTAGAACTGACTGAGGAAGGAACGAAGACGTTGACTCTTTCTTGTTGAACTTCAGTGGCATTTATTTCAGGGATTATGCAACTATTGAGAATACCTCGTTTTAGAGACAGAACAGAATAAGAAAAAGAAAATTGTGGCACAATTAGAGTCGTCTATGTTTGTCAAGGCCATGTTTCGCTCGAGAGGATTCAACGTTTAGCAGTTCCTCCCATGTGAGTCAGTCACCAGAGATGAGCATAAAATATTTCCACTTGAGATTTTGACTTGGTGTTTAATCCTCTTTGAAAAGGAGGGACACTTTTGCAATGGGTTGCAATGGCAAGATGGGGGAAAACTGGTCCGCTTTTATTCCGCCCCAATGGTCAGATGGAAAGCATGTGTGACATTTACGTTACTTTTTTTTTTTTCATCATTAGGGAAAAGAAGTACTTGAGAAGAAAAAGATAAAGGTAACATGAATGAAGCATTTAAAGCAACAACATTTTTGACTAAATGAATAAAAACTCAAATCGTTTCCGGTATCATTTGAGATGACGTGGAGCCATTTGTAATTGACAATTTAGGCTTTGCAGTTTTTCGTAAGAATATCTATCTATAATCTCCACAGTATGTGGGAGTGTTACATCATCAATTTCGAATTAGTACTAATGCTGAAGTTGATTAGCCAGAGTTGCAGCGAATGTTATTGAAATGAAGCTGTGAAACAAATGTACACATTCCTTGTTTTGCACTGTACCAAGCACAATAAAAAAGATGAGTTTGCGAAAGAATACAAAAGCAAGCGTCAGAAAGAAGTAAAGCGCCATGTTTATTGTCGATGTGCATTTGCTGCGGCGGCGGTGGCGGCTGGAGAATTAAGCCTGGATAATTTATTATGCATAGCCTCTTACGCGAGTTACCGAATTGCCGCATAGCATTGCCTCATTTTGCCAGAGCTCCTACGACTGGGAATGGAAAGCGGTTAGCGCAACCTGCTCAATTTTACACCTGAGTCCCCTCTGCCGTCTCTAATGAGGAGGAAGTTAGAGCCGAGACAAGCAGCTGAGCTCCAGCTTTGATTGATACTTCTATGACCGAGTTCATCGAAATGCGATCCGAGATAGTTATTAGCAGATGGAGCGAGCTCGTGAGCGCAAGGGAGTGTTACATTTCAATTTAGGACGCAGCCTGTTATCCATCCACGTAGGATGTTTCAGTCGACGGCTACAGCTGTGCTGTACCCTTGCATGGAGGTTTTTGTATGGTACACAACAGTACTCAACTTCACATCCCCGGTAAACATTGTGTTAGCTAACTGAATATAGCCTAGCGCTGCTAGTTAAAATGAGTTGTAATCCATAACAGGTGGTATACAAAAGAGCGGACGGGAAATATCGCTGGTGCGTTTTCATTGACTTGGCCTTAGCTAATTGCTTTTGACATTTGTATGACAGATGCTGGATAACAGTTAAAAAAAAGTTTCACGATAAATCTGGAACAGCCGACTAGCGACGCAAAATGGTTTGTGGCGGTTCGCCTCTCTTTCCAGTTTGGCAGCTCCCAATGTTATTCTTGAAAGTACATGATCTCACAAAGCCCTGATTAGCAGGTTTACAAACTCAGTCTCGCGGACTTTGGATGAAGTGCAGACTCATTTCTTTTGTCATACTGTGAAGAAGTGAACCTCTTAATCTGCACTCTGCATTTGTGCGCACTCTTAGCCAAGCCTGTCTTGTAAATCATAATAAAGCTAAGCCTCCCAGGCAGATGAGAGAATGGGAGGGGGACAACAAGTCTCATTAAAATGATTTGTCGTGTTTTTAGCGCAAAGCTGTCGAAGGCTCCCGAGATGGAACGTGGTCGGAAAACAACAACGGAGCTAAACAGATTGCGTCGCACCTGTCTTGTCTTTGACATGTCCGCCAAATTACACCGTGGAGTGCATGTTATCCTTTCACCAGCTTAGGTCAGAGCTCGAGTCTCTCCAAAAAAAAAAAAAAAAAAACATTATGAGGCCCTCAGCAATGTCAAGAATAGTTGTGCTGCAGCTAATGTCACATCATGTCAAGAGTTCCACACTAGGTCCTGAAAGCTAAGTATAACCTTCCTATACTCCCAAATTGGCTTTCACTTGTGCTAGTGGCATAAATCTCGCAAGCCCATCCATATTTGACATTAATGAGCGGATTTCTTTTCTCAGCAAATAAGAATTCGCCAATACTCACGCGTAATACCGTCGAAGCGACAAAGCCTGTTCCACGACAATAGAATTGAATTTTATCCTCTAATTCAACTATCCCTATTCATGACTAATAGGAAATGTGTATTTGATAAACTCACGAATGCCAGCGAGCAAGACAATATGGCATCATGTTAATTAAACTCCTAATACGAGAAGGAAAATAAAACGAGCCCAATTTGACACCGTAATGAGGTGAGTGAAAGACACAGACGCTAGCTACGTCGGCTTCACCGTGACTGCCTCTACGCCAAAGATGGAATTCTAATTGCACTGCAAACAGAGTTCATTAATCCTACAATGACTCATTATACATGTAAGCCGTGTGTTAGTGAGTGTGTGAGTGTGTGTGTGTGTGTGTGTGTGTGTGTGTGTGTGTCAAAGAGAGAGAAACAGCGCGTGTGTTAGCATGTCGATATGAAGGCTGTTGGGCTCCTGTGGGCTTCTGATTAAATGCAAACATTAAAAGCGCTCAGGTGAGACCGGAGATATTATGTAAAGTGCTGAGCATGACACCGGTGATAACGCTCACGCATTTCCTCTCCGTAAATTCACGACTCCATCAACTTTGTGTCGGGGAATGATGCATTGAACGCAGCTTTCAAAGCGTCCTTCCTCTTTCTCGTGTTGCAGCGGCTGTTGTGTCGGACAGCTCGCGCGGTCAGCGCCGCCGGAACGAGGACAAATCATGGAATATACATGCAGGCAGTGAGACGCACGCATTAGCCACCGAAAAGCTAAATGATGCATGCGCTTGTCAGACTAAGTTGATTTAGGAATTCGACCGTCGCAAAGATAACAAATGCTGGCTTTTGATTGACACTGTCTGGAATTGTCAGGCATCGAAAAAGTATAATACCAATTCTATTGTCTATGTAAATCACCTATCCATCGTTATATGAACTCGTTCACTGCCATAAATTCACTTGGCAGTGGATGAGTTCAGAAAGTAATATATCATGAAAAATGTATTCTTAAAATCCAAAACTTTATTTAAAATGCCTCTGGTTGGGCTGTGTGAACATTTGCTATTCATAGCAACGAGTGTGTGTGTGTTCCAAACCAAAATGTGCTGTTGGGTGAGTTGTGTGTGAGTAACCTTAAGGGACCAGGCTTGGTCTTGACACATCTTTCAAACAATCTTCAAAAACGTGACTGGTCTCCACTGGGAAATAAATATTTCGTAGCCAACAACATCTGTGGTAGGAATGAATATTTTTGCCGCTATGTGTCCATTCTCAGCGGGGCTTTGCGTTTTGCCCGAAACAAAGAGGAAGCGTGGATGATGCATTAAATGGTTTGTGCATATCCATCATTTAGCAAAAAAAAAAAAAAAAATGTCCTGCAGTGGAAAAACGCCTGCTAATTAGTTGGCCGACGAGGGAGGCGGGGAGGGGGTGGAAGTAAAGACTGCTTTACAAATTCAGACATTTTGAATTAGCGCTTCAGCTAATGGATGAATTTGCACTTTGATATACACTCTAAGTGACGCTATGATGCATTGCTTACTGTACATTCATATTCAGAATAATAAGTGTTTTCCCAACTCCAAGGTTACACTGGATATCAAAATATTCACATGCTCATTTTTGTTGCATTTATGTTGGTTGCCTTTTTAACTCTCGTCAGTTCAGGCGACAGGACACGTTTGTTTCTAGCTACTATTCTCTTTCGACAAGTATTCGCATGAAAGTGGCTGAAAAGATCAATGGTGTCAAGTGAGCACTTTGCCAAAGGAAATGGACTGAGGACAGAACCATTACCTACATAATGAGACCATGAGAATTAGCTCAGCTTCAACTGTGATTGAAAACACACACACACACACGTTTCCATACGTCTTATCTGGATCCAAAAGCAAGCTAATTCCACAACTTGATTCCATAATTAATGACTGGAGCTTTATCTTTCAGCTAATAATTAAATTTTCGTTCGGTCAATGGCGTAAACCCGTCCGTAAAACGAGCTCCATTGTTCCATATGACCAATCACCTTGAAAAAGTCCACCGCTCACTTCCAGAGTCGACTTCATACAAACACTTAACTAATGTTTTTTTTTTTTTGGGGGAGATATAACTTTCCATCTACAATAATAAGTTCTCACCCACTCAATCTTTCCCACATAGTTTCTCTCACTTCAGGCGTGTGAGGAGAACAAGACTCTGGAGAAATCGCACCTTAACCAAGGCCCAGAATCCTTTTCTATTCAGGGCTCCAACCAAGGCCGGAGCTTATCCCAGCTGACTTAGGGCAAAAGGAAAACCGCATCCCTCAACTGGTCGATAGTCGATCAGAGGGCAGTTGCGAGCAGAGATTGATTGCGTCTGGCACACACCGGCAGGATGAAAGGCCGTTGTCTCAGCCGCTACGCAAGCAATCATTTGCTCCCTGGTCAACTTTGATTCAATCAATAAATCAATCAATCAATCTCGTGGCATTCATAGTTTAATATCACTGGATCGGTATACAATAATCCTCTAAAATAGATTTTTTTTCGCCAGGACTGTCGTGTTACCCAATTTTTGCGGAAGTAGCTACAACCAAGAAGCTATTTATTGAAAATCACACGAGCAATCTCCAAATATTGTTTTTTAACGCCAGGTATGACATAAGTATCATTTTTCTTTGCAAACAGCGCATCGCCAAGGCAACAGTATGCAACGAAATAAAAAGCTTGCAATAACTTTTTAACTTGAGTACCTTTCAATGAAATTCACAAATTCTGAAGACAATTGGAAAAATGATCTCGGAGGAGTTTGTTGAAACGTGACCTCTAGAAAAGCCAAAAGAGATAAGCCTCACTATAAACATTTCTAAGGGGCGCTACTGAACCATTTATTGACAATCACACAAGAAACGAAATATATACACGTATGTTTTTTTTTATATATTATTATATATATTATATATCCATCTTTTTTTGCACATTTCAGTTGTGGAGTGACTGGAGTTTATGATTTGCATTCCCACACCACCACCCCTCCCTCCCTCCCTCCCACACATACACCTACTCACTTTCCTGTTGAAATTCAAATACCGTGAATAATATGCAATTTCAAATGAAACGACTGATTTTTAAAGTCATTTATGGTAAAGGTTCATGCCTGAGGAAACTGAAAAAAACAAGTCATCACGCTGTGCTGCTGGCAGCCCTTTGGCTTTGGAAACGTCTGCGGATTCATCAAGCACCTCATCACTGTCCATCAGCGACAGTCACACCTTAAATGGGAAGCTGATGAACACGCACAAGCCACAAAGAGGTCTTCACACGTGACCTGCTGAAAAAAACCCACACTTGCCGAGTTTGTGAATGCAAATCAAAACGGTCAACTGGCCGCAAATTACATCGCCAGTGCACAACGCCTTGTGATGACCTCCAAGCTTCCAGGAACCAGGGGCTGAAGCAGATGGAGGAGAGCTCCAAGTGCATTGTGGCTTTCCTGACCATGTCTGGAGCAGCCTGATAAGGCAAAAAAAAAAAAAAAAAAAAAGAGCGGCATGCATGTGAAAGCTCACGCCTGCCTCTGACTGTCCTCCACAACCTCATTCATGAGCCGCTTCCTCTTTTTGACATGTCTGCAGTTCCCATGTCCTCTCACGCAATTTATACCACCATTTGGCAGCAACGAATTAAATTGTGTGCTTAAGGTCACAAAGTCTTGAGGTTGGAAAGGTTACAAATAGTAAAGCCTTGGCAGCGGTGTCTGGTCTTGTTCTTTTCCTGCCATCTCTGTCGCCTCAGACCTCCGAGCAACCTTATTACTGTTTGTAGTCTTTACCCGCCTCTCTGTGAAATGGATTTTCTTCCTTTCCGGTCCGAGTAGTGCCGAAATACCTCATCGCCTTCCTGATTACACCTCTTCCCTTTGTCGCTGTGTTTGGCTCCCCTCCCTGCCTGTCGCAACTGTCAGGTGGAGCATCTGGACGACCTGTGGCAGTTGGGATGCGGATGGAGAGGAGGGGAGGGGAGGGGAGGAGCTCCAAATGCTTCGAATTCCAATTCATTCATTTACATAATGTGCAATAATCCCCATCATTTTAAAATCAGCCTTGCCAATCTGTAATTGTCAAATAATGCCAAATTAAGACAAACCAGAACTTTAAAATTAGAGCAGAAGATATGTAAAGTAGGTTATTCCAAATCAGATTCGGATAAATTGAACCCTTGTCTGATCCAAATGTTGGACATTTCAAGGTCATAAGCAAGAGCAAATTAATTGACGGCGTAGTATAGAAAAAAATAAACATTAAATTGTCTCCATGATGACTAGGCACACGCAAAACGAGGCGAGGCGTTCGGTCACACCGAGCACATGTTTGTTATGGGTGCGCCACGGCGACAGATCTCACGGTGTCACGCCGAGGGTTAAGTGTAATTAAAGCGGGGACTGCCTCCATCTGATGCTCGGCTGCACCGCTACCATTTGACTGCCACTTTAATTGCTTTTCTCCCCCCCCCCCCCCCTTCAATTCCCACCTGACTGGCCCATTCTATCAATTTATTCAATCCCACTGGGGACATTCCTCCACGCAAACATTCAAATAAGAATGAGCAAGGATGGTGAATTCCAACACGGACAGGCAGGTCTTAGAAGATGCGTGGTTTGGGCCCAAGGAATGATTCATGTGCATTTTTTTTTTTTTTAAATGTGGAGTGTCCCAAAATAGCTCTTCTCATTGGCAGCCTCACTGCAGGCTTTCTTTGTCTGCTTCCATTTGGGCACCTGACCCTCTCCTACAGACCATCACGCTCGCTCATGCCTGAACACAAGTGCGCTTCAAGGCCAGGAGCCTTGTTCTGAAGGGTTCTTGTGTCAAAACATCTGAGGCTCCTTATGAATTGATAATGTGCGGAGGAGGTCTTCACAGCCTCCGGTAAAACCGACAAAGTCGTGAGGGATGGAAAAAGGTCCGCCATAGCGCTTTTTACGGTCAACCGAGCAAGACCGCACATCTCGGGGTTGCGACAACAAACGGATTTGAAATGTTCTTCCTTTTTTTTGGGCTTGAAAACAATTACGTTCAGTTAGCAAGAGCAAACGAATGACTTTTTACCGAGACTGGAGAAAGTCACAGTAGTGCGTTTCATCTATTATTTAGCAGAGGATCCAAATGACCTTTAAAGTACATTTTTTGGATGGATCTTACTTCAAAGTGAACCTATTTAAAAGTTCTTTCGGGGGCTTCATTCCATTATACTGGAGATGTCAACACCCCTAGAGGATGTGCACTTCTGAATGCTGCTGACATTTTGGGGAATGATATAAATGCTACCAAACCTGACGTCAAGACTTTAGTCAAGTTAGCATCTTCTAGGGCAGGGGTGTCAAACTCATTTTTTTTGTCGCGGGCCGCATTGTAAATAAATGTACAAACACCTCATATTATATCCAGTATAAGGTACAAAACAAACGGATAAATAACTCGTTTTCAAATCAAACTAGTAAAAACTGCTGAAATATTTTAAAAAGGTGTTTTTTAAAAAGTGAAGACAATTTTAGTAATGACACATGAATTCAATGCACAATTTGTCTTTGCGGGCCACGTAAAATGATTCGACGGACCGACCGTATCTGGCCCCCGGGCCTGGAGTTTGACACCAGGGCTTGATCAAGAAAGCAGAAGGAAATGTAAATACAACACCAGGTGAGCTTTGCATACACTCCTTCAGGGCCATGTCATCATTTTTATGAGCTCTTTTCTTTTCTTTTCTTTTGAGGGAGCCATTAACAGGTTTCTGTGGATGCATTATCTCCTGAAAATACTCCCGTTTGAATGTATTACGGAATCAACAAAACGAGATCTATTTTCACGTCGAAGATGAGAGCCAGAGTAAGACTCATTAAAGTCCTCCTGCTGCACGCATCTTTGTCTTCACAAGCAAGGCGGAGTGGCGGCCATGACGCTTCCGAATCATTACATAAGCTTGCTGGCAGGCTTGGAGACACACAACACCTGCCAAGTGTCCCATTGAGCAGCGGGCACGCATTCATCATGGCGCAGGCTTCCCGAATGCCATTTTCTATACCTCTTTCCGTCTGCCCGCTCTTTCTTTTCACTTTACATGAGCTTTGCTACATTTCGGATTGCTTTTTTTTTTTTTTTTGTTTCCATGACTTATGCAGAGTTATCTTGTAGTCTACTTTGGTACAAGATAAATGGAGACATTTATAGAACTGAACTACATAGCCAACCAAATGTTATGTAATAAATCAGGGGGAAAGTGGAAATTTGGAGTTGCAGACTTCTAAGGGGTATCCCAAAAGACGGCAGCTTTGATTCGCTCAGACGCACGACAAATCAAAAGCAACTGGAGCCCATCTATCAAGCTTTTTTTTAGTATTATTTTTATTTTATTTTTAATTTATTTTTTTATTTTTATTTTAGCTAGTCAAATAATGTTTTATTATATTCATTTTATTATTTTAATTATTTTTTTTCCCTTAGCTAGTCAAAGACAGTCAGTGTAAGAGTGCAGTTCAAGGTTTTGCTATTTAAAAAAAGATGTCATCCATGATCATGAGCCAATGCAAATAAATAAAGGTTAAATTAAAACAGACATTTAGGGGCATTCAAATGATCCAGTTTTTTTTTTTTTTTTTTTCTTAAATCACTGCAAAGGTCAAATTCTACTAAATTCCCAAGACACTGAGCTTCTTTTTGCAACTGCTTTGATACGACACTATCTAAATATATTGGCCATGTCAGGGGGGGAAGGAGAGGATGGGCGCGGAAGAATCGAGAGCATGCCGAGGACTGAGAGATGGATGGGACAGAAATAGCGCTGGTGGCCATGCTTCTCACCTTCATTTTCCTCATCCCAATATCCAATTTATAGCACACACACGCGCTAGAGATATCACACACTCACAATGCTATCTTGCCTTCTTTAAGACTTGAACATGGTCCACAAGCCATATTCCACGTTTAATTCTGTTGGGCACAGCAGCTACAGTACTTTGATCATTCTAAAAATAGAAAAATAAGCAGAAAAATAGAGATAAAGCACAGACTGGAGCTGGAGAGGAGCATTTCAAAATGAAAGCTACATTGAGTGCCTACTTATGTATAGTGGGAGAGGCAATTCATTTGGATGAAACTGAATTACAGCTCTTACACAGAGTGCTCTCCTATTTGGTTGTTTTAGGCAGAGCACGGTGAAAATCGCGCCGCTGCATGTTGGTAACAATAACACTAATATCAGGAAAGATGGTGGACTGAAAAAATGAATGTGAAAATTAAATCTTGTGAAATCTGTATACAATATCATATCAATATATGTGATGTCGAGCATAAAAAAGTAAAAAAATAAAATAAATACATCATACATAAATAAAAAATAAAGCATCTTTGAAGAGCACACAATAGTCATACATGAACCTAAAAGCAGTTCAACGCTGCATTAATTTAAGACAGGTAAGTGGGGGGGCTTTGGGGTAAGGGAAGTGGGGGTCGTTGTAATGACCCAGAACTAATGACCTAGATGAAGAGCATGTGATTAAATGAGTTACAGTACATGTGTGGAGCAAGCCTGCTGCTCTTCTGGTGTCTCACATCAAAACATTTTGGGTTATTAACAGAAAAAAAAAAAATCCTGGTACTTTCAAACAATAAGTCATTATAATTTGGCTGTCACACGTACTTGTTGTCGAGCAGCAAATGTAATCTAAAGTAACTTTATTTTTAAACCTCAATTAGACACGCTGCACTGCCGCTGTCCGTGGTGCTACATTTTGGCCCACTCAGCACTTCCGCCGAAGCAGCGCAAGAGTTTGGGCAATTGTGTTTGGGCCATCGCATCGACATGAACGGCGGCGTGATTGATCACCTCCGACTAATTCGCGGCATGGCTCGGGCTCTCCCCTAAAGAGCTCCTTTAAAATTTAAAGTCCTGCGGGGAAGCCATTTCAATCAGTGGGCCTCACACCTCAGCAGGCTTTTTCATTTCTTTAACAGCCTCAACAGATAAGCAAGAAAGATTCCACAATAACGTATTGACGAGTGCATTTACTAGTACTGCATGGTGCTGAGTAATTGATCAGCCCTAAACAATGTCAAAAGGAGTCATGGGTGTGTGTGTGTGCGTGTGCGTGCTATGAGTAACATAACCTTGCACACCTGTTTGGAAAATCTAGCAAAGGAAAAATTGTCATAAAACACGAGTCAAAAATAGCCGTATTACTACATCAATGGTGACGGCCAGCGCTGCGTATTCAGTCCAAGTGCCGTCATAAAATTTCATGAGGATTTACTTCCATCATCCATTATTAAAAAGGTAAATCATCCCCTGTAGCAGGTGGAAGGTCGATGTTTAGACTGCATAACATCCACGGCCGGTGACGCGGGCATCGCGATTCTCACTTCGTTGTGGAATATGTGGGTGGATGGACGGATATAGATAGCGTAGCATGTGCGTGTGCGTGTGGGAACTATGCACAGCTGGAGGTGTTTTGCCAAATTATGCATTTATTCGGAAACTTCGCGTCCGTTCAGCGTCTGGTTCTCATGAAAGATTCAGCGGCTGAGTGGTGAGTGGGTTCCGTCCTGTCCTGTCCTGTGTGTTTGGTGCATTCATTTGGGACAAATGCATTTGCTAACAAAAACAACAACAACAATAAAAGCACAAACATGATTGTTTGAAAACAAAGAGACGGATGCTTTAGCGTGCAGAAAAGTTACGTATGGCGCCGTCTCGGAGGTAAATGAAAGATGACTAAATTGGCGGCGTATGTTTTTTTTTTTGTTGCAGCTCATAAGCGGCATGATGATTTTTATTGAAATGCTTCTAAATGGGCTCTTTGCTGCTCAAGCGAGACGCTAGCAAACGAGCAGCATCCTGCGAACGTCGGTCTCGCCACCCAACGTGAAAGACGACGGATGAAAGAGAGTCAAAGGCTGCACGTGACAAGACACTCTTTTCTCCACTTTGATGTGACACTCAAGTCGTATTTGCGTTTGAGACTTTTGGTGGTGTCAGGAAGTGAGAGCGAAGCGAAAGGCTGACCTCAAATGCACCAAGAAGTGTTTGGGATATGACTGATGTTTACCTCGGAGCTACTTTGACACATCATCCCAAGCAACACTAAGCAGTAAATAGGATGGATGCTTTCTGTTTTTTTACGATTCCATAAATGACATTTCCGGTTTGTATTTTGGCAACAACTTCCTGTTTTGTTTTCATTTTCAGGTGATTTTGGCACTTCTGCGTTTTACCATAAAAAAATGGAAGCAAGGTTGTTAGCGATATTGATAAGTTAGGAATATTTGATGTTTTTTAAAGTTTTGCTGACATTATATGTTCAAAAATGACCATTTTTATTTTTTAGAATTTATGTGCATTGCATAATATTTCCAATAACGCCGCTCGACTTGCACACATGCACATATGCCGTGCCGTTCCAATGACGAAATTGAAGATGAGTTACGTAATTAATATTTGACTATTACTGCGGTTTATTTATACAAATAAAGTTTATGACAGCCAACCAGAACGATCATTTCATACGTTTCCATACATATCACGCTCTAACTTGATGATATAATATGTCGTGTAGGATCTTTTTATGTAACGCCTTTATTTTTAGCATTTGGTAGCTATATTTATTTTTTAGCAGCAGCCTGCCTCATGTATTTTGCACAAGACAGTATTATATATGCTTTATGATTGTGTGGGAGGGAGCGACAAAGAGGAAGACGGAGGGGACAAATGGGTGGCTTACAAAAATGAAAGAAGACATGAAGGACATGTCGAACTAGGAATTTATAAAAATAAGTAGGGTCATATCAAGATGACACCAAGTATGTGACTCAAGTGCCAAGTGTAAAATTCTTTCCTTTCTTTCTGTCAAGTTTAGTTTATGATTATATGAGCCTCTGGAATGGGCGTAAAATCCCCGTCTTGAACTTGTAAAAACGTCAATATTGCCGACAACTGGAAAGCGAGGCGCGAGCTGACAGAGATGAGATTTGAAGTATCTTTGATGGAAACTTCAACATCTGTCTTAAGCAATGAAGGACATCAATGGCGGTGGAGGGGGGGAACAAGAAGAAGGTTTCAAGGCTGTCTGAGCTGAGCAACAATTTGCACAAGCTGAATAACGGAAATGGGAAACGCATGCTAAGGATTGAAAACAATAACAGTTTTGTTTTTATCGTTGGAGTAAATAAACGCAACGGACAGACAAGGACTGAAGCGCAACAACCAAAAGGTACAGTGTCAAGAGCTGTCAAGTCGTAGAACTTCAGTTTGGTCTATATCGCGTGACCGCCACAATCGTTAGTTTTGACTTTCTGTCGCGGGCGATTTACTCACAATGTGAGCTGGAATTTGAACTTCTTCCCAAGGCAGCTTATGAAGGCCATTGCTCTTGTGCGGTGACACCACCCAACGGTGGGTCGATGGCAGCCTGTTGCGCTGCATTTAATTACTTGCTCCATCTTTAGTCCAGATGAATGCGGTTCGGGGGATTCGTAGAATAAGCCCCCCCCAAATAATTCACACTAGCGGGGAAAAAAGCTATTTCATCACGGATGGCTTTTTTGTCAATCAAGTGTCAATCAATCACATGCATTTTGACAGTTTTCTGTGCAGCATGATTGCCAGTCACATTAACCTGACAACCGCAAAGCTTCAAAGCAGAAATGATTTCATTTTCAAATGCCACCTAAACGTAAAATATATCATATACCGAACGTAATACATGCAGATATGGTTTATTTGGCATACAAATGGTCACTGCATGACATTAAACATCAGTTGCTTATTAGCAAGCACGCATTTGAATTGCAAACCAAATATACTACACACAGAGACGGAAAAAATAAACTGTTGTTAGCTTCTTACAATAATATGCAAATGATGACAAACAGAGCCAAGTCTTGAATGTGTTTGGAGGGTAAAGACAGTAAACAAAGAAGATTTGCCCCTGGGTAAATAGATGCATGATCAATATCTCCGCCTGTCTTTGGTTGGCCTTAGGAGCCCATACACAATCACAATAGTGCGCGTGAGAGATTCCAGTCAACCAAATTAACATAAAAACACAGTCGCCAAGATTGGCAAGTCAGCTTTTTATCATGCATGACGTCACGTATGTCATCGAATCAGTCAAATAAGTTAATAAGTAAAAAGGCTGAGGTGCTTTCAGTTGCACTTGGGCGTGCGTTCTAATGATGGACTAGCAGGCAAAGCCTTGTATTTGCTGCAACATTAACTGTATCAGCAGGACTGCAATAAAGATGCACATTTATACTGGCTAAGGAGGACAGCCAACACATCTGACAGCCTATTTGCTGCCTTCACACTCACATGCACATAAACTAGAGGGCAGCGGAGGGCAGGTAATAACTCGACATGGGCGGGAAGTGCTTGGCATGCAGAAATATCTCCATGACAGGCCTGTTAGATTCATTTCACACCGACAGCTTGATGTCTGCCTCCGAGCCTTCAAATACAATACCTTGGTCACACCACCGAGAGACTATTTTTAGACATGTAAATACTGCATTGAGTTGAGTGGCAATGCACAAGTACTTACATTTGAGTGCCGATACCAAGCACCCGATACTCGAATCAAAAACACGGTACGTCTCACTCAAATACAATATATTGGTTCTAGAAATGCTATCGGTCATTTTGCAGAGCATAATTTGTAGCTAGCTTAAAGTGTCGCCAAATACTGGATCTTGCTGGTGTAGTGGTATCGTTGCCATAGTATCGGAGCTTTTTTTTATAGTTGAGTACGGTTACTTAGTTGAGAGAATTAAATCTCTAGTGACGGTCCATCCTTCTGTTCTTTGACCTTCCTCTGCTGCTAGTTAAATGGAAGATTTGAAGTCTTATTATTCCATAAAACATGGGATGTCAAGTGGAGCACTCCATTTTACATATTTATATCCGTGCAAAATTTACAGCAGAATGCACTGACAGTGAAACTTTCCGTCCCCCATAGTGCCATAGGTGACAGTTCTCGAGAAACTCCAACAATGACAGGAGAAACTTTGAAAGATTCGACTCGGCTCAGCTTGTGCACCGGAGGAAGAAAAAAAGGAGTGGGAAGTTCCTATTCTCAATAAATTACAAATTCTGCTATAGTGTGCATTTCACAGTTGTACAATTTGGTGATTGCTTTGGCATTTCTCACAGTGCCTTCCGCAAACTGGCCACAAACTCCCATTCATCATTTCGTGTGACACTGTACAGCTCATTTCACATTCATTTCGCCAAGCAACCACACACACACACACTTAAAAGATGTGTGAATATATTTTAAAAAGCCACTGGACACTGGATTGGAATATTTGAGATGGGAATACTTTACAACAACTTTGGTGCTATGAAATTGAAATGAAACCAAAAATGCTCGTTTATTCAAGCCACTTGCTGAGGGCTAGCTTCCAAATGCTACCAACAGACGCTGTATAACACCATGTCAGCGTAATTGTGAAATAATTGGAATCATTTCGATGTCATCGAAAAACCAATAAGAAAACAGACCGTGAACCCAGAGAGAATACTTTCATCTAAAAATAATTTTAATACTGAACAACCTCAGGTGTGCTCAACTTTAGAGGTTTGTGTGGATGTGCTCGCGTGCGACTGAGGAATCAAGCCAACTCGCTTTGCGCACACGCACACACACACACACACACACGGATTCAATCAAGTGTTACAACGAAATCCTTTTAAGCGGACTACACATATGCAAATGTCTGACACGCGACACTTGGACATCAGAGCAAAGGACTTCCATCCTCCAAGAGCCTCTCAGATCACGAGAGGGTGAAGTGGCTCACAAAATACACACGTGAATAATAAACGACGAAGCACGTGTCTGTAAACAAGTCAAATGGACACACTTGCCCTGACTTGAGCATGTTAAGATGTGCTCGAGACTATTTTGGGATCTAAATAAATCATGTTCCATCAAGGTGCGCAGTTGAATTCATTTTCAAAAGCTGCCAACTTTGCTTTCACGCTGTACATCAACAGTCAAAATCACCAAGCTCCTCAGCGCACGCGTCATCATTCTTTTAACATCTCGGCTCATCCGTCTGCACAAATCTTTTCTGGTCCGCCTCGTGCTCCTCGCATCAACCTTCCAACCTCAACGAAAACCAAACTCCACATTTCCGCTCTTCCTCTTGTACCCTCTCTCTTCTATTGTTCAGCTCTGGTTAAAATGTCCTTTCATGGTTTCACTTTCAACCGCCCGAACATGACGCTCCATCTTTGTCCTCCCCCCGCCACCATAGCAGATTTGACTTGTGCCATACTTGTGTATTCCTGGAAACATCAATCCCTGAGTGCATTCAAAGACACCCAAAGACTCGACATAGCGCCCCCGGAGGTATTCACCCATTTACAACCGCTTTCATTCAAGTACTGCAGTTGGATGCAGCTTTGTGTTCTTCTTTTTTTTTTTTACCTTGAGTAGGCGTACAGATGGCAGGAAGGCTGCGTGGCACAGTTTCCTGATAGTCCAATTGATTGGCCGCGGCGCATCCAGTTGGTTCATGGTGCCCACTCTTCTCGGTGCCTGGAAGCTTCCCCCGGCACCAGGATCAAGGTGGGGCAGAAATGGGAGAAGACCTCCAGCTCCAAGCAGCGCAAGGCGCACAAGTCCCAGGGCATGACCCTCCAGGCGCAACCATCAACCACTCCTGCCAGCGGCACCACTTTGAAGCCTTGTTCTCAGGTACCCTCTCCCGCTCCTCGCCACCACCACCCCCCCTTCCTCAGGCCCGCACAGATCCACAGAGTCGGGAAAAATTCTGGAGAACCGGGAGCATTACTTTCCACTTCCAGCCGTGAAACAAGAGTGTGCGGTATTTCCACAAGTGGAGCAGAGCTGAGGAACAAGAGTGTGCAGAGTGAGGGGGATGCAGGTAGGAGAAAGAAAGAGAGGGAAAGAGAGACAGAGAGAGAGAGAGGGGGGGAGAGAGGGATGCAGTGCAGTGCAGAATAGCGCAGGAGGGAGAGCGAGATGGAGCGCATAAACGGAGCGGCGTGACGAGTTACAGTGGAGGCTGCTTTTCCAACACTGTCTCCCAAGATGGGAGAGAGCAAGAGGAGGAGGAGGAGGAGACACAATGGGAACATTTGCTAGTCAACCTGAAATTAAGCTTGGGAAAAACGAGTGATGAGATAGGAGAGAACATTTGGAAAGGGAGCTAGTGCAGCATTGGATGATGGTCAAGTGGGGGGAACCAGTGGCAGCTCTCTGCCTGATGGAGGGAATTCTGGTGGATCCTGAAAATGGAAGCCGCGACGACGTAAAAAAAAAAAAAAAAGGGATATATAGCCAGCCGCTGTGTCTACAAGGCATGCGACCTACTTACTGATGTGCAGATGCTTCTTAAATAGATTACGCAAGATATTCCAAATGTTCTCATCTCAGAATCCTCAGCGGCGTCCCTCGCGATGCGATTCGATTTAATCGAATCAAGCTAGCCACAGCAGGAGTTCATTTTGTTAAACAGATTTACCGCTCCACCTTGTTCAATGTCAGCCAAGACGACATAATAGTTGACGACGTCTGATCCTTCCAGTAGAATTTACAAGTGCCACATATGATTAGTTAGTGGACTGCAAGCTTTATCTGTCCAGACATGAAAAGGCCAAGAGTGGTACGAGAGCAGATAGGTGCACTTATTTATTTGGACACTTAATGTGGACAATCGGTCATATGATGGACTTTTCAATGGCTTGTTCACAATTAGTTGGGTCCCTGCCCAGCCATCGATGGAGCTTTACATATAATAACCACACCAGCATTTGAGTATTAAGCTGGGCCGATATCCAAAGCCACTTTCGAGTCATCTCCGCGATGAAAGAGCAATCAAGTGGAACTTCTGGGAAAGCCCAACACACTACAGTATCGCCTCCAGTCCATTTCTACCTATTTTTAAAGGTGCCGCTGTTCTGTATGGGTGGCACGGACACAGAGCGCTGGGACAAAATGGCAATTTTCCACTTTTGGAGGGACTATAAGAAACAAAACAACAAACAGAGTCGAGACAGAGATGTCTGTATGTAAGGCAATTCTCGCACCTGTTGAAAAAGAGACTAATGATAAATGCAATCAAACAATTGCGATTAATATAATATTACCATGCTCGGTGTGTATTTTGTGTTGAAAAGCATTTGCATCTTTAGCGCTTCAAATGAGCTGAAGAAAACCGAGAAAACATTTTTCTCTCTATTATATTTACGCTTCTGATGTGTATAAAACCCTCATCAAAGCAAACGAGCATGACAATTATCACCAAGTCGGGATGTGAAAGATTTTGCATGCCTGGATTTGTTTGGGGAGGGAGTGTTAGAAAAAAAAAGATCACCAATGGGTCACACGTTTGGTGACTGTGAAAATGTCCTCCTTCATTTCAAATATGAAGAGAATTCATAGATTACCGTGCCTCCCTCTTGTTGAAATGACATATCAAAAATACCCCAATTTATCTTTAGGGCAGCACCTCAGTGGGGGTTCTGCCCTGTTGACAGCCAGGGAGTGACATTAAAACTCATCACCTCACAGCCCAGCTCCACCCCGGGGGACCTCCAAGACCTCGGAGGACCTGTCCATCATGTGCATCGCTATTCAGTGGGGAGACGTGCGCATTTTCAAGTCATTCTATGAATCAAGCCTCGACTTCCCCGCCCTTTGTGTGTGGATATTTTTTGATGTGTGGACATTTTGGGTTGGCCCACACAAGAAGAATGTGAGCTGAAGCTCCTTTCTACCTATTAGACCGCATGTGTGTGTTCCTTCCCATATGAACCCTGGAATAGAATCTAAAAGATAAATCAAGCAGCTTTTCCTACCTCCGGACTCTAGATGGCAGTCTATGAATGCAAAATAATCATCTGAGCCTGCGCTCATGCATGAGCTAACTTCTTTTTATGAAATTCCCATCGAGATTTGAATGAGAATTTATTCTGATGCCTACAAAAGAAAGAATTTCTTTGACCACTAGGGGGCATTGTACACACACGTTGGGCTTCTCTTCAAATCAGTATTTTAGGGGTTGGTGAAAGGGTACACTAATTTCCCACATTATTAATATACATTCAAACAACGTGACAAGACAAGATGAGATCACAGGTGATTCATTTCCCTCACGGGGAAATTAACTTGGCAGATGCACCATTTATTTTCTGAATTATTAAAGGCTTTCATAAATCAGATGGTGAGAGTACAACAAAAAAATAGGAGGCATTTGATGACCCTGCTTTAAATGACAGCACACAATCTTCTTTGCTTTTTGTGGTTTTACAGATTTTCCATATGCGTTTTTCCCACGTGGTATGCATATTACATATTACATAATGATGTGGAGCAAGACTGAATAGGTGTTCAGTGACAGCAGAGCTCCTTACTGAGGTGACAGCAGAACGCGCTGACCCCCGTGACATCATCTATCCGCCCAGTGACAGGGCTGACGGAAAGGTCCTTCCCCACTTGTCAATCAAACAAAACCAAGCGGTTTATTCTCGGCAGACACAAAGTGAGTGAAGTCAGATACATTCATATGTGACTAACCCAGCTTTGAGTATGAGAATGGCCCGGAATAGCTAAAGCACTGCGAATTTGGGGCACTTAGCCATCTGTTCTGGGACATTGACTAACTTCAACATTTCAATTCCCCATTCACGCTCTCCTTGGTGTCCTACTGCTTGAACGTAAGCCCTCATGTTTGTGTAGAGGCAGGAATATAACCTGTGTGGATGACCCGATCCATCAAAAAGGCCATTTTCCTCGGCAATAATATGGTGGATTTTTTTTTTTTGGGGGTAGGGGAACACATGACTGAAGGCATGTGCTGACAACGGTGTCCCTTATGGATGGATGGTGGAAAAAGCTGTTATCTAATTTGGCTTTCTCTGTGTGATGCTTATTCCTAGGAGGATGCTTGGGATGTGACAGTTCAATACCTCGCCCAATACGCACGCGCACGCGCACCAACGGCAGCCCCCCTGCTTCCTTCGCCCGGAGGAAGTAGGAAGACCTCCGCTGAGTCGACAATCGTCCTCCATCTGGAGAGGAGCAATGATTGTGAGACTGTGCATGCTTCAGCACCGTACACACACGCATATATGGTATCTACTATATATCAGACATCGTGGCGATTTATGTACTTTTTTTTTTAAATGTCTCGAGTCAAATTAAAGTGCTGTGTTACTATGTTAAATGTTTCACATGAAACAAAATGTCTGCAAATATTTTGTTGTTCCCTTTCCCGAGCATCAAAAGGAGCTTTTGACCAGACGACCTTGTGATCGACCAAGTCAACAAGAAAAGAGGATGGAAAATATTTGAAATGGTGACACAACTGACTCCATTCGGGCGGGGAAAGTTTCAGTTTACAAATGTTCAACGCTGCTGAGCACAACACAAAACAACACTTGACTTGCTTTTTGGCGAGAAGCTGCCTTCATTTCTATCGACACATTTTTCGAATATTAAACCAAAATTGTCGGTACAGAACAAAACAACTCATGTGAGTGGAATTCAAAACATCATTAAAAAAAAATGACTATCTTGGAGAAACACAGATAAACGTCAACTAATGCCCGGATAGCAAAAAAACAAGCTCCCCTTTGAGAACGCCATTTTGGTGGAAATTGCATTTAAGAGAGCCTTTCCCCATTACATGAGATCATAATAGCGTTGGGACCTCATTTGGAACACGCGGCAAGTCTCGACACTACCGAGAGGCTGTTAACACGCCTCGGCAGATGCGGCCATTTTGCTTGGCAATGCCGCTCACTCCGATGGGCCGGCCGGCCGGCCGGCCCATTAACTAGTTAATGGGAGGATACCATCAAGGAACTGACAAAATTACTTCAAGGGACATTTGAAGCCCTAAGATGGCAAAATGTGTCTTTTGATGGCCTTGCTCGAATCAAATCTGCAAAAAAAAGCAAAGACGCTGCCACGTCTGAGTATTCACATACAGACAAAATCGTGCGCGACGTCGGAGAAATTAAATGTCGAAGGTTTCGCTCAAGGATATTTTCTTATCGCCTTTGAAGGAGTCACTAAAATTCCAATTATGTGTCGGCCACTCCACCTCCTGATCCTGGGGAGAGCGGAAAAAAAAAAAAAATAGAAGGCAAGATGCAAGACATCTGCGGATTCAGTGGAGAATATTTTGGTTGCAGGGCATTGTCCGGTTGAAAAATCAAAAAAGGCTGAAAACGGATCAGTTATGAAATGGTCCTCCGCCGAAAAGCCCTTTGTAATTCTAAGCGATGACTGTGTTGCTATTTTAATATGCGCATAGACCAAGAGCGATTCCCAGCCGCATCCACAAGACAGTTCTTGCAGAGGAAAAAAACCCGACAACTGCGAGACAGCATGATTTTGAAATAAAACAATTCCAACAGCGGAGGGAGGAAAACCGCAATATTTTTTCCCTCTATTTAAATTCAATGCCTCATTCAATATTACAGCAAGCTGTGAGCAAGTTGGACAAAGAAACAGCAAGAATCCCTCCTCTTCTCTGTATTGACTTTTACCATTCAAATACTTGCAAACAAGAGTCTTTGTGAGACTTAAAAGAAAACAAGCAAGTCTGTTCACATTTCCGAGCTTCTTGGTTGACTTGCTCTTTTGCAATAATGTCGCTGAGTTCAAACAAATGATGAGGCTAAAAGCTTCCCGGAAATGCTTGTGCTCGTTTGTACTTAAAGCAATATTAGCAATTCAGCGGGGCATAATTGAGAACAATGAATATGCAGGGAGCACATCGGGCCAAATGGGGCATTATTAAATTAATTTGTTTCTTAAATGAAGGCTTAGACTGCATACAAAGATATCGTGAAGCTTGTTCTCAAAGTAAAAAGCAAATAAAATCCTTTTCCATGGCATTATTGGATCCAAACATTGACCTTCTTTTTTCAGTCCTCAGTCATGAAAGCGCTTAGTGACATCACGTTGTCAAAAGTAACGCATGACCTCAGAGAATCCACCGTTGAGCCGACTCGCAGTCATCAAGAGAAGAAACATTGACTTCCCCATCGAACACTGACCTTTACCGTCGCTTCAAAACAATCGGAAGCCTGACAAATTGAAAAATGAAGCCGCCACTAAATCAAAAGATCAAGATTGTTACCCTGATTATGACGGATAGAATAAAGCTTGACGGAAGATTGGAGGATAGCAAATTCGAACCATCAACAATCATTGGACAGATGAAAAATGAAAACATGCTAATTTAAGAGTAGTCCGATACTGCGCTCTGGACGTACGAGATCACTTCACTGCCTGTCTGTTAATAACTTTAGCTCACAAATCCCTGCTGTCAGTTCAGGGATCTGCGGGGAGATAACACACACACACCAAACACACACACACACAGACCGATCTATAACTGCTAGATTAACTTTAGTGCTCGCCAAGCTAATCTTCTGAGTCAACAGAGCAATGCAGACACACAAGGCACGAGAATGATCATTTCACTCCAATACGGCACAGCCTAAAAAACCTAATTCGGGTCCTGTGAGGCTTCACTGTGCCACCTATCGGCTTCATCTCCATTTTAAGTACACAGGCATCGATGGGAGCCATATGGAGTCAACACAATGAAACTTGTTGGACTATACCTTCGATTGGCAACGGGAGACCAATTTATGAAAAAGCGTCGGCAATAATGATTGTAGCCGCGCCAAGCGCGCCAGCCAGCCTCAAAGCGTACGGCTTACATCATCAGACACCTCCACTTCAAAGATGCGCTTCAAAGAGAGACATCGGCGGATCTCCGTTCACTATGTCTTTACTTGCATCAATAAAGCTCGTCTACAAAAAAATATATATATATATATACAAGGCTCAGTCAGGAACACATCGGTCCAATTTCCGCTACACCTCAGCGAGGCCACATTCGAGCCTCTCTTGGGAGGTATGCACGGTCGTAGTTTAAATTTTCATTTTACATTCTATAGAATGGTCTGTTCAAATGAAACTGTCAACTTTGGTTTGTAACATTTTCCAAGAGGGGGGGGGACCTAATTGTGGGTTAAAAAGTAATTAAGGCTAAATTGGTATCATTGATTTAGCTTCAACTATGACTGTGCCACAACTCCTCCTGGAAGTATTATTTTTTTTCTGATATGAAAAAACATTTGGTTCAGAACAATTGGACAAGGGTTTCTTCAAATGAAAGCTACTTTTTGAAAGACAGCAGAAGGAGGAAGGTGCAAGATCATATTTCAGAGTTGTAAAATTGAATGGGAGCTGTCTAAATGGCAGCTGTCTGGAGCTGAAGCATGACTGAGCATCTCTGAAACATTTTGAGCGCCTTCGCAGCTCTTCGTCTCCCTCCTGCGCCTGAATGAGAATACATTAGAAGAAGGAACTCCAATTACAAAGCTTTGATCAGAGCCCAGGCTGGAAATCTGACAAATCCATTTGAAAAGCTACTCGGGGAGGAAGTGCGAGAAAAAAATACGCTTTTAAAAGTCAAGGCACAATTATTTATATGGCCCTTGATCACAGGAATGTCTCAAAGGTCGTGATGTTGACCCCCCAAGAAAAAACAGAATGATCCTTAATCAACCCAAAAGTATTGCGTAACCTTTCTTCACAGCACAAATGCACACGATCCCACTTTTAAAACACCTCCCACCACATTCGCCGCCGATACAAACTCTTTGCAAGATTGTTTCCAAGCTACTGTTGCCACGGTTGTCTGTCGGTCAACAACCTGGACACGCAACATCAAATAACCATCGTATTTGTCCAATCTACTGAAACGTGCTAAGCGGATTACACGTCAGTCAAGCGGTCCGGTCTTCGGTTATGACTCGGCTCGCCACCTCGCTGCAGATGAAAGGTGGGGCTTGAATGCCACGAGACAGGCCAATTACTTGGACCTCACACACATACACACGCACGCACGCACGCACGCACGCAGACACACACATGCTTACATGCTTAGCCGTCTGCCCCACGCTGCCTACCTCCACAGGACTTCTTTTCACTTCCTTTTGCTTTGTAAATTAAATTGCCTTTAATTAGTGTGAGGTACATTGTTAGACACTAATGATTTACAAACAGGCAGTGGGCATGATTGTTCTGCCACTTAGTACCACTGATTAAGTGAGGCCAACTACATGGTGTAAAAATAGAACGCTGTCGTATAGTTGTGTTTTCCCCTCAGAAGACCCTGAAAGGACTTTGAAAATCGTTCATTGTACACGTCATTATATTGTTTCATTTTCACAGATTCTCCAATTATTATGATGTATATTTTAGCAACAAACTGGAATCGAATGTTGAGGTCATGGAAAATGGCAGAAAGCAAAAAGGTCATTTGAATATAGATAGTTTTCTCTCCGAATGAAAAATACAAATTAAGTGAGCGGGTCACATGACTTGGAAACATTTCCCAAACTTGTGTTCATGTGATAGAAGCTAATGATTTGATTGGGTCATCTACAGAAAAATATTCCACTCAGTTATTACCATGGCAATTATCATGGCCAGTGACGTGCGCCAGATGCTCCCAGATCCAGCACGTGGCGCCGCGCGAAGGCTAGCCAAGTTCCCCAAATCTGATAATGGCTTTGGCATGTTGTGACAAGCTGTCCCTTAGTGCAAATCGATCGCCCTAGCTACTAAATACGTCAACAAGAAGCAAAAAAATGGAAATTAAATGGCTGCACCCACTCCCGCTTCTCTTTATTAGAAAGCAAAAGTCGGTGTTTATAGAATAATGAATTTTCTTTATCAGCCTGTTTTGCAAAGGAATTGTGGAAAGACAACTAAAGCTACAAGGGGGAGCGGGGCGCTAAATGACTGAATGAATGTTCGAATCGATTAACTTTGCTAATGTCTTCCCAAATATCTTCTGAGTAACAATCGGAGACGGGATATTAGGTTTGTACAAAGGCTTGACGAAGCAGCAACAGATGAATGAATGAATGAATTTGTTTCAAACATGTAAATACATCAATCAACAGAAAAAAAAATTAAATGAAAAACAAAAACAAGGCGAAAGTCATGTAAATTATGACTAGGTCCAAACAGAATACAATATACTGCACGTAATGGGCAGAGTTTACTTGAGTGGGAAGAAGTAGGATTTATTTAATGCCACCGCCTATTCAATTTAAGTCAAAACAATTTTTTTAGTGACCTGTAAGAGAGTTGTTACTTTCCATATTACTGTCTGTTTCTTTCACATGAATAGAAAGGAAAAAATGCAATTAAAAGAAAAAAAGCTTGAATCATAAAATATGACTCCAGTAACAATACATTCAAGTACATTCAGTACCAAATGAAAAGAAAAAAAAAAAACACCAGAGTTTTGAGACCTTCTTTTATCCAGCGTGTCACTCCGATAAATTCAAGCAGCAAAGGGAGCTTAGGTTTTATCCTGGTATCGCAGAAGCAGCACGCCGTCAAGAGTGTGCACACGGATAAAAGGCACCAGTTCCCCAGGAACGCTGTGTAATCAGCGCCACAAAATTAATTATGTGCGCTTCCACAGAAACCTATTTTGGCACGAAAATAAAATCCGACCAGGTATGGGGTAGATAATTGTTTTGGATCAAAAGCAATTAATTGTCAAATCTTTTCTATGAGTGGTGGAAACACTTCAATGAATCATCAAAAAGTGATGTCAACATGTTTTGCTGAGGGCAAAATATGGCTGCACTTAAGGATGCTTGACAGAAGGTCACGATGACAGCAGATATCTAACCCCTCCGACCAGGTCATGTCGGAGTTAGGCCGTTTTGGTCGTGTCGGGACTTTTCTTTGTTTTGATTTATCTAATGATCCTCGGGTAAATGTTTATTTAACGGCTGCTTGCGGCTTCATCTAATTTGCCGCAAAGACAATCAGCGCTGACACTTGGCAAAACAACTTTCCCCAACACATGACGGACGCGTGCTACGTAAACAAGGCCATCCGGAATGGCCGAGGTGAAATATGCATTGTGACAACCTAATTACAGGCCAGCGTTTTGATTCAAGTGTGACATCATTGGTTATTTTCATTTCTTGACACAGGCCAGCCTCATCCGATAAATGGGCCAGGGCAGAGTTGAAAATGGGGCTCGGGTGCCAAGGGAGAGACGACGGCGGGCAAAGCGCCCGATTTCAACGCTAGCGCCGTCCAACTGTGACACAAGATGACAGCCAGACAACACTTGGACGGTGGTGAGAGTCCTCACAACATGGCGGTTCACACAGGACAAACACACACAATGAAAACTATCCCCGAGTTTTTCGTCCGGCCAAACGAGCACTGCAGTCAATCAATCATTGTGGCCCAATGAACCGCGATAACTAAGATAAGAGTTACTGAAGAAAATTACAATTTGTTTGGAGGCGCAGTTGTGGGAGAACATCTGCCTCTTTGGCTTCTAATTGTGTCGCTACATTCCAGTGAAAATCGCTGACCGGCTGTTTGCAAACGGCCGCCCAACACATCTTCCCTCGAAATGAGCTGCTCCATGCTGCCGACAGCCAGCTTGGAAATGACTAAACTAATTAGATTGCAGTTATGAAGTAACTTTCCGCAGTTGGGAGGCAAGACTGAGTTTTCACGACTACCAATTAGACTCTCGAAAGGACCGAGATAATTCATTCTTGCCTAAAGTCCAACATGGAGATTGCATCATAATGGTCTGAGGGTCTAGGAGTGCTACGAGTTTAGGAGATGAAGGAAACGTGAATTGCGGAGGAAGTTGAAAGTGCCTCTAGACATGAACGCAACTGACCACCAGTGGGACACCCAAAAAAAAAAAAAAAAAAAAAAAAAAAAAGGCAGAGCACCAAGCAGCTCTGTGATGTTGTCACGGATGAGTGGTAGGGTATTCCGGGAACAACCTCAGGCGGATTTCATGTCCAGGAGGATTAAGACAACATATTGACACTTTTTTTTTTCTTCTTTGGGCACACTGTTTTCTTCACTTGCTATCTTATCTTGCCAGCTTGTTTAGACAACAATGGCTGCATGTTTGGGTTCTTTTTGAGCTAATTACCCAAGTCATAGCTAAGTAAGATTTCTTGTGAGGAAAACAAACAAACTTCAGCACAATCTCATGCCATGACAATTATCCGTACGAGCGATACGGTCGCACGTAGAAATATGTAACAAACGTATCGAGTCCAATGTTAAGTGTTCCATCATTATTTTAAACTGCCCACAAGCGCAGATGGTGTCTCGTAGGTGGTAGCGCAAAAATAATGACTTGTCTATGTCATTCTAAGAGGAGGAGTCGGTATTCACTGAATCATCCCTCCCCCCCCGGGCCGGTTATTGTCATCTGAGAGAAATAATTAGCAAGGGATGGCTCGATAATGTCAAACACTCCTAATATCAAATTATTGAGTTCACTCGCAATATCTATGGAAAATAAGCCTATATAATTGAAAATCATTGCCTTGACAGAAATGATTAATTTTATTGTAGTGTTGTTTTTTGTAATGCGAGAGGAGGCAAGTGACCCCAGGGAACATGCCCCTCTAAACTAGATTTGTGTAATTACACATACACTCCAGTAGGTGGCAGTGGTGCGCTCATTGTTAGTGCGCAGAAAGTATAAATAATGTTAATGAAGTTATTCCGCAGATTCATTTTTATTTGCTTTCATGTTAAGATTACAATGTTATGCCAAAGGTGAACTTACAATAACTTTATATTCAAATTATACTATGGTCACAGTTGAGAAGAATAGTAAAGCAAAATTAACATTCAACCACTAAAATGACTTATTTTGTTCAGGAATACTTGTAAATAATAGAAATAATGATTTCTCTTACATACAATTGTAAACATTTTAACGTTCCCTCCCTGCTTGACTTGCTGTCAGGTTCTACTTTTGGGTTGTCCTCTCTCAGTCTCCCATCAGCCCGACTGTCGGATGAAGAAATGAATGGAGACCAGCGCGTGTCCTCCAAAACATCTTACCGTTGGCTGCTGAGAGCCCAGCGCCCCCCTTTTGGTGGAGCCCCCTCTGGAGCTCAACCTTTTCCACGATTCGGAGAAACGCCCCCTGGTGGTGGGGCGCCCCGGGCCCGACGCCCCGGATGCGACGGACGCATCGTCTCGGGTGGAGAACGGCTGCTCCTTGCGCGTCTCCCTGCGCTCGCTCCACTTCTTCTTGGAAGCCATCGGTGAGGAAATGTGAATGTGGTAAGTAGGACAGCCTTCTTCATCAAACTGCGGCCACAGGTGGCATGGTGAGCTCTTTCCAAACTCGTTCGCCAACTGAATAACTCTTACGTGGATGATCTCCACCGTCTGGGAAATAATGAAAGAGAAATCTTCCTTTTCTTTCCGTGACTTTTGACAGATCTTCTGATTGAGGGTGAAGGAAAAAGTGCTCACTGGTCTCGCTTGTCGCCTTGTCGAAGAGGAGAGGAGAGGAGAGGAGAGAAGAGAAGAGGCTGCACCCTGTTGCATGTGCACGTAGTGTGGCTCGTTTTGCCTCCTCGCAGGCGGAGGGAGGGAGGGAGGGAGGGAGGGAATGGAGGGAGATGGGAGGGGAGGGGAGGGGGGGGGGGGGTCTGAGGGCTTCTGAGATTCAGGTGAAGAAAAAAAAAGAAAGGTTTTAGGAATTAGGAGCTGTGCTTTCAGGAGAAAGAGCGGAATGACTACGACACAGGTGGAGGAGATGAACAAAGGGGGGGGGGGGGGGGGGGGGGGGGATTCTGTGGAGCCTTGTGTGAGGTTGTTCATTCTCTCACTGAGATCAACCTGAGCTCCAAAACCTTAATTCCTCCTCTTGAGCCCATGAGGCAGCTCGGATGAGCCTCGTTCTGGTTCAGACAGTTTACGACGGACTCGACTGCATCGCCCACTTATACAGCCTTTCTATTTCTCCATTTGCTTCATACAAAGGTATGTTCCAGGATTTGTATCAGCTTCCCCTTCTAAAGTACTTTCTGTGCCTTTTCCTGCACTCCTAGATTTTTTTTTCCCCCCCAGGATCCCCCGCAGCTCCATCCTCATCACGGCTATCTTGATATCGTCCATGTCTTCAACCTGGCTCTCCTTCAATAATCCCCTTGAGGTTGGAAAAGCCAGGTCAGGTGAATAAGGACACGGTGATATTGTTCGTGGCCATAAGAAGAGGCGACTGTGTCAAACTCTGGGGACACCCCCGGCAACAACTACCGGGCCACCTGGGAGATCGTGTTTTGACGCGCCCGTCCGTGTGTGTAACACAAAAGAAAACAAGATAAATTCCCTGAAGGCAATGAATAGAAAGAGTAAAATTGCACTTTTTGTTTCAAATCAATTATGAACACATGCGTGCTAGCCACAATGTTGTTTATAACATATTTCTGTAGAATTTGTATGAATGGAATAAAGGCAGAAAAAAATATAAATGAAAAACACTTGAATTTAAATTACACTGACTGACAGACAACGGCTGCCACAATCACAAATATTTGACATAATAGAGGTTGACGAGTGGCCACTTTCATTTGCATACAAAGACATTTGGAGTGCCGGAAGCCCACACAAACACACAGAGAACATGCAAAGACATTCAATTCCTTCAGAATGGAAACATTGAAGGACAAATACTAGAGTATAAAAAATAAAAATAAACCTGACGCTCTGTTTTATAAGAGTTTGTCCAATTGTGACATTTGTCCCCCCCGTCCCACTTAGCATCAAACATCCACCTCCGCAAGGTTTCCATAGCGACCACATGAAAAACTTTGATGTTGCATCATCAAGTCTTCATTACAATCATCCCGTGCATGTATCACCTCGAGCGCTCGTCGTATTTCTGCGCACCCGCGGCACTCGATCAGCACGTTTTCATTTACAGAACTTGATTAACCCGAAAGCGAAATCCATGCATTGCAAAGCACGCCACATAAAAAGCTCATTAATGCTCACCAATGTAAATGTAATAGGTCATTCTGGGTCGTCACTAACAATCCATTTATTCCAGAGTCTTTTTAATGGGCTTGCCGAGACGCTGGGCTATTTTTTTTTCCGGGGCGCTCCGTCCAATTTAGATGAAACAAAACAACAGAATAACAAGAGAACAAAAACAACCAAAACATGTCCGAGCAAAAAAAGCGGCTTGCCATATCAGAGGAAGCAGCGCAACGACTTTTAGCGCTTTCAAGTTGATATCGTTGCATAAACGAGCAACGTGATGGATTTTTTTCCCAAAGTCGGAATCAGCGTGCAGGTGTAATAATTTACATCGGTAACCGTTTGAAAGTGCACTGGAGCATTTAAATGCAGAAATTAAGCTGTGGAGGGGGAGGGGGGGTGCACTTCCTAATCCAACTTTTATAAATCTGTAGCTTAGTTTCTGCCTTAAATCTGAGCTTTTGAAATTGCTGCCTGCAAACCCAGAGCATTTATCACCCACTTGCAGACATTGAAATTCAGCTCGAAATATTTTACTCTCAAGTGTAAACATTAAAAAGCAGCAAGTGCAACAATTCTATGGCACAGATTATTACATTGATTTTTTGGGGCGGTATTAATAATCAGCATGTTTGTTGGTGATGATCAATTCTGAGGAATAATTGAGCCAACCTCCCCGCCGAAAATTGGTTTAGAGGAGCGCGCGGGTGCTACAAAATGGCGGCAAAGCACTTGACATGACAACGATCATAAAGTATCAACATCAGGCTTTTAGCATGGAGGCAATCAGGAACATTTTGAAGTTAAATACTAGAACTTCACCTGAGGCTCATTAATAGTACAGTGTCAGTTAGAATTAATTAATTAAACAAAAAAAAAAGACCAACATTGTATCATAAGCATTTGCTCGAGCATATTTTTGTATTGAATTTCACGTGTTCATCAGACCACTAAAATTTGAAGTGGCCCCAGATAGAAATGTTTGTCCGAATATACATCAATTGTTGTTATTGTAGTCAAATAGGGAACGTGAAAACAAAATATATGATCGTAATATCCATAGGGAGGACAAAGTTCTTTCTTACCTTTATCTCTGTACACAGCGGGGCGAGAACTCTTCTACTGTGAGATTTCCTCGGCATCTTCCTCTAAGGAAAGAAGACAAAAAGAAAGTTAGTATGAAAATTATGACAAGGAGCCACTTGGATTAAATGAGACAAATTTGCTTGTATAGGAGAGACATTTCTTATCTACTCATTTGTGTGTGCGTGTGTGTGGCAAGGGATACTATAGATTCCATTTGCATATCCGATCAAAAGCTCGGAATAACGTCTTATTTGGATTCATGAGCGTAACTTGGTATCGGCTCAAACGCTAACAAACGAATCTCATGCAAGAGCCAGGAGTGACGGACGACTCTCACTCGAGACTCTTTCTGCTTCTTTCCAAACATTTCACCACATCCGTTCCTTCTTTGCACTGATCTGATTTATTTTGTCCGCCTTCCTCAATGAACAAATTTTATCAGATGTGTCGGATGGATTCCGGGTCACGCGGTCTAAAAACTGAAGCATAACGGGCTCGCTGGAGTCCATGCGGGAGATCCAAAGTACGGATATGAGAACGTGAAAGATCTCTATGAGGTCAAGACGGAGGCCATCTTGCTCCCTCAAGTGTGTGTCTGCACATGACAACAAACACACACGGATGGCGCAGTGCTTTCACAAAAATAAAAGTGACAGTTTTTAAAGAAATTTATGACCCCTCAAAGTTTTCCAAAATGGCCACTTCAAACCAGAACGCCATCAATCAAATCTTTTCAGGCATGCGTTCGTGTTTGACACTTCTCATATAATGAAACCTTTTTTTTATTCATTCTCAAAATTCATGTTGATTTCAAAGCATCAGGATCCGATGTTTACTCCAGTCAGCGCAACATCCCCACACTAATTACGACTTACTCTTTGTGGGACGGAAAGGTTGGGGATGCATTTTTAAGCAGGGTGACGCCATCAATAATTCATCTGCAGACTCTATATACGGACAATGTGACTATTTGTACATTTATCCAAGTACGGCGTCTTTGCGGATCGGGTACACGTTTACACAGAATACTCGAGGGGAACGGATCCAATCAGAAAGCAAATTGACTGTGCAGCTGGGGTCGTTCCCGCCGACGTATTAAATAAAAACACAAATACCTTCACATCGCAAACTGTGATTTTAGATGAGCGCAAAGCCGAGGTGGAGTCCGCCAGGGGAAAAAAAAAGGACCACATTGCTTAATTTACAGTGGAATATCAGAAGCTGGTGAATTTTTTTTTTTTTTCTTCTTCTTGTGTCTTGGAACCGACCACGGACTTTAATGAGGGAACGACCTGTCTGTGGCGTACAGCCGCCTGGAGGCAAAGTCATATCAGTGCCTTACCAGGGAAGCGCAAACACACTAAAGTTTGGTTATAACAAGAGATAGAGTGCAAATAAAAAGTCTCTGGATAACAAGCAGGCGACATATATACGAGCAGGTGAACAACAAAAGGTATTCAGGGTAAAAAAAGTCAACATGGAAAAAAATATATATATAGTTGTCGGCTCTATTTATGTTTCATGCTACTGCTAATTTATACATGTTGAGCATATGGTTGCGCTCACAGCTAACAGTTGGAGGCTCAAAGCAAGTAACAGAGAATACGGAGGCAATTATCATTTATTCATTTTCCCCAACCAAAAGCGTGTCAAATTCATTTTTAGTTGGTGAAAACTTCTCTTGCTCACCGAAATAATGGAGAAATGGCTGCTTTCTTACCAGTCGCTCAGGTTCCTTGTAGGACTACCCCCCTTGACCTTATGAATCCTCTTCTCGGGGGGAGGAAAAAAGGTCCCGCTTGTTTTAAAATTTTGGGAGAAAAGAACTTGTGAAGGATAAAAACGGAAGAATTGAGGAGAGAGGAGGAGAGCGCACAGGTGATTGGCAGAGGAGAGGAATGGAGGAGAGGAGAAGATGGCTGGCTCCAGGAGTCAGGAAAAGCCACAGGTGGGCAAGGCGCCCCTATGTGTGCGCGTGTGCGTGTGTGTGCGTGTCACACTGTCAATCCGTATTGAAAAACATCTTTTCGTCCACGAGGCAAACTGTGACAATGTGCACATCTCCCGCTCTCATCAAAATGTATATCCATCACTAATCATTGCTTGGTAAAGTATGATTGATAAGATTTTGGGCCTAAAAAGAGGATGATGACCTCATTTGGCTACCATGACGACCACATGGACGGTGTCGCTATAAACTTTGGTCATAAACTTACTGATGTGCGGACCTATCAGGAGGACCGGCCATCTTGGAAGGGATCGGAGAGCCAAGCGTGCGCGCATGTGTGTGTGTGTGTGTGTGTGTTTTCCAAACATTAGAGCATCTCTCCGGGGCTAGTTGCTAGGCGAGGAAGCTACGAAGCTTACCGTCTCCCTCCCCAAACACACACACACACACACACACACACACACACACACACACACACACACACACACACAAACATCAGCGCAGGGAGATGTGCGGTTAGATGGGTAGGAAGGTTAATGCTTGCAAATAATGCAAAGTCAACAGCGGGCGGCTGTTCATTTGTGCCATGAATTAATGACGACATCACTGGGATGCCAAAGCAACTGAGGGGAATTGGGACGGGACGGGATGGTCGGCCGCCGTGCCTGCCTGGATGATTGTCATTTAGGGCCCTTACGTGCCTCTCCGTTGTCCGGCAACATGACTGCTGTGTCATACGTGAACGTGGAGTGACCATGCCAGATTTGGCCAACAATATCAGAGGTGTCATAATGCAATGATAATTAGAACAAATAAATACACATTGCATGTTATGAGAGGAAAAAGTTCCCAAAAAAATCATAAATAAAAATAATACCGTAAGAATAGCACAATAGTATGTAGTATTAGAATCAAATAAAAGTTCAATTTTATAGATACAGAAAAATAAATAAAGTAAGAATATCACAATGGGATGTAGTATTAGAAGCAAATCATAACGTTACACACGGCAAAATGGATGGATGGATGGATGGATGGATGGAAGTCAAATGATGAGGAAAAATACTGCTTAGCTCAAGACCTTGAATTCATATTTTGGATGCAGAAGGCGGCCCAGCTGAAACTTTTCCTGACATCACTAAAAGAAATACACAGCATAATACACTCTATTAAAGTGTCTTACAGGGAGATTTTTCTTTCCCACTAAATATTGTCGAAGGCCTCAAAAAAGAAGCAAGCGCTTTCGCACGGCCGCATATTCAAAAGCAGAGAAGTGTGCGTATTTAACGTCAAGGTGAAGGTGCACACGGCTTTCAGCTTTGATGGAAAACAATCAGAAATTCAGTGAAAGGCAACACGAACATTTCCCCGCTTCGCTTCTTTCTGTGCATTTAATGGTCGCCGCCTTGTTACGGCAAGAAAAATTGTAAAAGGAAGAAAAAAAAAAAAAACTCAGCGGCAGAGAAAGAAGAGCGTGTCCTTTCAGCACACAACACTAAAGTGAGGACACCGAGATTATGTTTGACTTGCGTCGTACAATGTGTTCTGCAAAATGAGAACGTTTTACAGATATGAGCCCCCCCCCCCCCCCCCCCCCCCTTGTAACGAATGGACACCTCCGCAACGCTCATTTTCTATCAAACAACAGTTTGCTAACAACATTGTGACAGCAATGCGGTTACACTGCGACTAAATGTGCCTTCATAAATCCCACGCTGGGTTTCGGCATTGAAGCGCCGCGGCTCCCTCACGTCCTAATAACCAAATTGAAGCGTAAGCGCTTTGGACGACAAACAACTATGTTGTAATCCTATTTTTATTGCATTTCTTCGGGCCTGATCACAAAAGGCGCCACATGGTGTGGAAAAGTCCGCCATGTTGTTGCTAATAATAGAGCAGAACACAGACATGGTCTTGTGCAGGTGGATGAGGTTGATGGGTTGAACCACATCTGCATGAGAGGCCATTAACAGTGAAAGCTCCAAAACTATTTTAGAATACAAAAAAAAGCCAAAGAAAAAGCAAAGCACTCAACTGAAATCTTGTTAAGATTTGCTATTTTTATATTCCACTTTAACAGTACGCCAAGGTGGCAATAAGCAGACAGCAGATTGACATCAGTCCTCACGAAGGAGGAGGGGGTCACCATGGCGACGGACCCCTGCCAAGTCGTTGGAATCATTTAATTATTCAGTAGCGGTCTCAGCGGGATTCAAGTGGAACCGCTCAAACCATTAAGCGGTCTTATCATGGGGTGATTTGAGAGGGGGAGAAGATAACCGTACCTGTTCAAACAACTAGGAGGAGAACCCCCTTCTCCATTAAATGCTCATCAAATAGCCACTGAACTTAACATTAGGTACACCAGCTAGTCAGACATCCAGTTTCTATAATACTAATCCTACCTTGCAGACCCCAAGCGCAACTCGAAATTCCAATCCTCCATCCCTGAGTCCAACACAGCAGGGGCCCCGAAATTAAACCCTGTGGAACACCATAAGACAGTAGGGAAGAGTGACACAGAGCAACCTTTGCTCAAACCTTCCTTTTTTTCATGTTTATGCATCTCGTGAAATTACCATGATTCGTTACTTTACAACTGATTCTTCAAGGACATACTTGTTTGCAAGAAGCGAATGAAAATAAATATCAATACATGAGGGAGTGAACATATGTACGGTTTGTATAGTAGCCCTCAAGCTAGTACACGCACTAACCCGCCCACATACACACGTGCGCACAAACACACACACATCTCTTACAGTGTCGTATTTTTAGTCTTGGCATTTCTCTAATTGTGTTTGCACACTTCAAACGGTTGCATGTTACTGTATATTAATACTCCATCCATGAACAAGATAGCAACACAAGCGTGAAAGTAAATAATTGTAAAAAAATATACATGCAAATTGAATCATTATATGAATATTCTTTCATAATAATTTGAATAATGTGTCAGTCTTTTTACCCCAGAAAGTGAGCCGTACAGTGGGTGTTTCTTTTTTTTTTATAGGCCATTTGCGCATTTTAAATGAAATTCAGTGAGTCAAAGAAACAATTTAATTCACCTAGCCATCCACTCAAGGGGTTGAAATGGACGGTGATGCTGAAAGGCAGTCGTTTCTAAGCTAGAAATACTAGGCTGCCCCCATGTGGTCAAACGGTTTAAGACAAACAGAAGCATCCAATAAATTCAAAAGTGGGAAAATATACCTAAGTCCATGTAAAGGGAAAATAAATGTCTTGTAAATTTGGCCGAGCATAAAAAAAGAATAAGCAACAATTCTGACGAATTAGATCGATTAAAAAAATCACCCATTTAATTAGGCGATATATTAATTAGAGCTTACTATCACTCTCAGTGAGCGAGCTGTAAAAGGCCTAATAAGACATAGGGGCTATTTTTAACCCTTCAGAACGGGACGCTGTGTGCGTTGGGGAGCACGCTCGTTTTAATAAAAATAATTTTTGAAACCAAATGTATTATTCATCTGCTTAAAGTAATGAGGCTAGATTTAGTGTAATTAATAGCTGATTAACATGGCGTTTACCCCCCACAGGGCGCATCATTTTGTTTGCTTTAGGAAACAATGCATCATAAAATTAAAAAATAATAATAAAACACTTAAACCAGAGACTGTGTATGAAGCAACATGGCGTCCATCAAGCCATGTGTCGTGCATTCGTGTCCAAACTTACATGTGTTAGCCTCCAGATAGCATGCAAGCAAGCTTTCGGGCTTCTGGGGTTCATCTTTGTAGACTGATGTACTGAGAATGACATGGAGCATTTAAGGATTAGTGCTAATTGTACACTGAAGTAGTAGACATGTTTTTTAGCAATTGCGCCAATCAGTTAATGCACAGGAGGCACTCACGTGGTTTTATAGTGGGGAAGACCGAGTGCGTCATAGGACGCCATTTTAGCCACGCCTCCAATTTATTTTATTTTTTTTAATCCTCGGGTCGTTTTAGTTTTGGGGAATTATGATTTTTTTTTATTTTTACCAGAATATTATTTTCAATTTTAGTTTTGTTAGTTTTTGTTAACCATAATAACCTTGCATTGGAACACACTATTTTATTATAATGGATAAAATAAAGATTTAGTCACCAAAGCAGCACTTAACAACAAAGCATATGTTTATTTCAGTAACATCCTTATAAAAAAAGAAATGCCAGGTATCCATGTTGAAACAAAAACTGAAAAAAGGTTTGCCCAGTAGATGTACAAAATGACTTATGTTTCACTATAATTAGTTTTTTTTTTTTTTTTTAATCTCTAAGACCCTCTCTCATGAATTTGCCCTTTTCAAACAGTAGAGTGGTTACAAGGCCACACATATTCACACACACACGCTTATCAGTCACTCATTGGCACGTATCAATGCTCAGTGGGGGAGCCCTGCTCACATCCAAAAGGCCTCTCGAAGGGGTACACTCAACAAAAAGCACAGCAGCTAAAATATATCCAACAAACTACTGTATGGCCCAGGGAATTTTGTTACATTCCGCTGCGTATGTATATTTAATAAGGCTTATTTTATTGTGTATATCCGTTGCTCTCGTGGCCTGCACTTTAAACACCTCCGCGTACTGTAGACATTCACTCAAAAGGTGCTTAGCTCCTCATAACCTCAGGCGGTTTTCCAGTTAAACTACAAAATGTATAGGCAAAAGCGCATCAAACTATCTGCAAATGACTTTTGTTTAAATATGCATGGGAATATGCCATGTTGTTTTGCACAGCGAACCCCCATGGGCTTTGTGTATTTACTACACGTTGGCACTTTCTCGGTGGCGATGGTATTTGAATTGATTTATCCAGAGTGTGTCTCGTTCCAGTTTTGCTACCCATCCGACATGATTTCAATTGTTTTTCGTGTTTGCGACTAATGCAGCGCACCCTTCCCACTAATGAGATTCCTGTTCTCATTTATTAAACGATAAAAGAATATAGTTGCTTGATTTGTGTTTTCATTTGCTATTCCTAGCCTTATTTCAAAAAGGTCCATTAGATGACTTTGGCCTGTTTTTTTGTGTGTGTTTTTTTTGTTTTTTTAAATAAAAGTGCATTGACTTATTGGCCCAAACTCACACATCCGCACAACATTCCACTAACAACATCTACGCCATTGTTAATAAATTAAAGTTCAGCAGTTCACATTCATCAGCCAGTTGTGTGTTTGTCTAGTTCACATTGCTTCACTGGAGTCCTGTGGCTTGTTTGAGCAGCTCCAGGTCCCGCCGCGTCTGCTGAGCCGCGGATGGCGGACAGCCGTATGCTTGGAGAGCGAGCGGCAAGAAGCGCTCAAGCGAGCCCAGGACGTGGTCACCTTGGCCCGCCTGGAGACGCACCCACGGAGGGGGGGAGGCGCTGCCCTGGAAAGCCCACAGCGCCACACTCTCTGCGGAGAGAAACGGATTAGTCTTTTGTGATGCTACCACAGACGAGCGATAGTCGTCACCGCCTCAAACCTTTATTGTGCAAGTCGGCCTCCTTGGCCAAACCGAAGGGGATGAGATATTGAGCGACGTCGGGCAGACCCTCGGGCTGGCCTCGTGTTGCCATCAGTACGATAGACCTGTTCATCAGGACGACAAACAAGTCAGCAAGATTCCTTGCAGACTAAAGTCAACGTTAGGTTTCCACACGCGCCTTTTTGGTATTCCGGTCGTTAGGTGCTGCTTCATGTTGGCGTCCATCTTGGTAAATGACGCCTTATGGGCGACTTTTCCAGAGCAGGCGTCCACCGACACCACGAGATAGCCGGGCTGAGTGAAGGGTATCATCTCATCATTTACCTGATGGAATGAAAAACCATAACTTCTCATGGTAAATTTCCACCCCAGTGCGATGCGTGCCACCTAATAAATATCTGCTCACAGCAATGAAGGACATGTTGTCTCCTCTTTTCTGCTCCCTCACACTGAGAGATTTGACTTGCGTCTGGAGGTAGGACGTCCACGGCTCACTGGTAAATACACGCTGAGGAAAAACACAATGAATGAAAATCATGTGACAGTGATCGCAGATTTTGTTTTTTGTTTTTTTCCATCTTAACACATTACACCATCAGATAAATCATAAATCAGTCAACTGAAAATCCCTAATAATAAAATGATTCGATCCCAAAATATTTGAAAGTGGAACAATTCGATTCAGTTCAATTCGACGCACTCATTTCGTACACATAAACAAACCTGTTGGGCTCCACAGTCCAGGCAGGGTTGCGTGTCCAAGGCCGGCATCGGGAGGACGGCTGAGGGGGTTTTGGCATACTTGGGGTAGGCCTTGCTGGTGCAGTTGCACGTCCGTTGCGAAGATGTAGTGGCCATGACTTTGATTCTCTCGCAGCCTTTGACCGAACAGTAGCTGTGACCGTCACGACCGTGGCGGGCCCGCAGGTACAGCCACAGCAAGCTGGTGGCAACAAAATGGTAGAGTTCATAAAGTTTGGACATAATTACAGTCAAATTCCGCCTATTGAGCACATTACCGTCTTTAATTAAGCTTTACAGGAAGAAAAAAAGCCCAGAGTTGTCTTCTCTTACCCGACATTTTGGTCAAAGTAGTACTTCCTTTCCAACGGTCTGGACTCTAAATCAGCCAGAGAGAAGACGGGCCCGTAGTCGGTGATGTCATCAAAAGTGTTGCGCTGTCTGTCGTTGATGTCGGCAACAATCTGGAAGGTGGTCTCCGGCGGGTAGCACAGTCCAAACAGCACCCAATCATCTCTAATGGAAAGAAAAACAATGAAGGGCTCTTCCACTCAATGGGATAAGGTACAAAGATGATTTTTCAAACATCAAAACAATCGCTTTGACACCTCAGACACACGATTATGGTCTCACTTGTCAAAGTTGATGAGGGAGAGGACGACCTCTCGAGGTGCCTGTCCGTTCCAATGCAACGTGTAGCTCTTGCTCATCATCAGAACGGGTTGATACTGTTGCGAGGGCGCCCCCTGGCTGTTAATCCCCCTCAGAACCAGAGGAGCCGCGGGATACTCGTCTCTGTTGATGGACAGAATGAGGCTGGGAGCACCCTGGGTCTGGATATACACCTGAAGAAGAGCGAGGAAGAGCGTGTATTACAAAACGGGATGTAACCTTTGAAATAAAGTGCCAGTGCTGTACCTGAGAGTAGCGGCCGCTACATATCACTCCATTCCATGGAGGTTCGCTAACACAGCTAGGATGTTGGATTAGGTAATTGTCAGCCCTGCCCACGTAGGTGTCCTTGTAGCCCGTCACTGAGCCGTCCACATCATGGAAGATTGAGTTCTTATCTCCATCCAGGTCGTTCTCCTCAAACCATTGCCCGGGACGACCAAAAAATGACCGTAGACCAACCTGAGGATGGCATACGGATGGATGGCGGTTATGGGATTTCGTGAGGAAATGGAAAAGTGGAAGGAGAGAGGGCTCACGGTGGCGTGGAAGCGGAGGTGGGACATGTTGTTTCGTGGGGTGAGTTGCCAGGTGTTCTTCAGGCTGAAGCCCACTGCGGTGGTGTAACGCTCGGGCGTGGGGATGAAATTGCGGAATGTGCTGCGGGTCAGCCGCACCGGGCCGTCGTAGATCTGGAAGCCTCGGATCGGGAAAGTTCTAAAAGGAAGACAAGTCAAATTTTTTTTATCACAAAAGCCATTTTCTCAAAATAAAAAAAAAAAGGTACATTTTACAGTATATTTTTATTTTTCATTATAGTCACAATAGCATCATACTTAGTTGCGTCAGAGACACTAAAGTAAAAAAAAAAAAATGTCAAGAAGAATATGACTAAAGTTATGTCACCATTAATTGAATACAATGTTTTATGGGTGATGGCTTTATAATTTGGATCCCCTTCATTTCCCTTTCCGGGGATAATGGAGGAAACGATGACATCAACCTCATTAGAAATTCGACACTAGGGGAAAAAAAAAAAAAGGCAGCATTTGTGATGAAGTCATCAAAATGCAGCCATGAGTCATGTCACTCTTAAAAAAAAGCACATCAGCACATCGCTTCCTTTTTTCCCAAGCTCACGCAAAAGTCCTTTTCTATATCGTTCACCCATTTTTTTTTTTTTTATCTTTTGAAATACTTGACCTGTTTCTCGGGAGAGTCCTATTCTTCCCATCGGTCCCTCCTAAGCCCCAGTATTTATTCTGTCCTCCGTTGGTGCCCAGGTTTCGACTTTCTCCCACAAACAGAGACTGCGTCACCTCCTGACTGGAGCCCTCGTCGCTCGGGTAGCTGCCGTCACTGCCACGAGAGCCAGGTAAGAAATATAAAATCCAAACCAAAAGGTTTGGTCTGCAGCTGGGATTCTCAACAGACAAATGTTATTAGTGGTGAGGAAATGAAGAAAACAGCTGGTTGAGGTTTGATTCCAGTTCCCATATGTACGCACCTGGCAAAGGATAATCCCACTCCATTGTCTGCAAAGCTGTTCACAAGGACAAAACAAATGTCTGGATTTTTAGCATTCCAACATTGGTCACAGTATTTCTTTCCACAGGGGTGGGTCATGATTCTCGCCTCACCTAGAATTCTGGATGATGATGTCGCCGCCTCGTATCCACGCCCCCATGTCGTTGTTCTTGAAGGAGATCAGCGCTTCGATGACCGCCGCCACCCGCGGTTGGTTCGGATCGGCATTCCGGTGAGGTCGGAATCTGACGAGTACAAACTCGTGTTACCGTCTTTCCACCGACATTCCGTCTCATCATTCATCTGCTTTCGACGACCTCGGATTTCTCTCTGCGAGCCTGCTTTTGCTGTGCCCTGTGGGTGGCGTTTTTTTTTTTTTTTTCTTCCCATTTGGGGCGGTGTGGTGAAGTTATTCATAGATTTGTAATGGGCTGCCAAATAAGATTATGAGTGATTATTTTGGCCAAAACGGCAGCCATCAAGAAAAGAAGGACCCTTGTGATATCTTCGCGTGTCGTGTTAATACAGAGCACACATTTGAACATTTCCAATTTCAGCTCAAACTCAGCATGGCCAGCAGTCCCTAGCGGATGCGGAGGATTTTTCCGTTTGGGGAAGAGAGGACACTGTATGTGCGAAAACTTGTTATTTCTGTCAACACAAACTTGTCAGGACCTCCACCGAAACGCAACACTGTCGTAATACGATCGTCCACACACCCACAGGTGAAGGCCGTAGAAAATATGCTGCTTCGGACAAGAGCTATTAATAACTCCAGGCATGCGGACAAAATTAAATAGGTCAAAAATTTAGAAACCTTTCCCCTCCACAAGAAATAACAAAGATACAAATGAGATTCTTAATAATACAACACACCTGGCACTGTTGTCCAGACACAGATATTCTCTCGGGTCGGCAGCGCTCGCATTGGAGGTCTTCACTCCTTTATCAATAAACAGCCCGGCCTGCAAGGTGACCAGACAATGGCAATTATTGACCAGTAGTAGATTTCAGTAAGCCAATTGACTTCCAGAGCTCACACAAGACCTCTTGTGAATTTGTATATATACATACCTAATAAGATAATTCATTTTGTATGGTTTAAATGTATGTGAATGTATGTGTTGGGGAGAAGAAAACATGCTGTGTGTCAATCCTGTGGTTTGTGCCGAAGTATAGTCGGGCTGCTTCCTCTCGCTCGCTCTCGCTCTCTCGCTCGCTCTCAGAGTGGACAAAGAAGTCACAGTTCACCTGACGACTGCTGTCTGTCTTCACACAACAGAGAGGCTTGTTCTCCAGCCAGTTTCTGTGTGTGCGTGTGCGTGTGTGTATGCATGTGTACAACAACCAAGCAAGTCAGCAGAGGGCCGCGTGCTTCACGTAAATACATCGTTTTCTATCACCGTAAAATACCTTCCCCATTTCACACCAAAAATGTTGAGATGGAACTTCATATTGATTTCATTGAGATATATCGGCCACATCTTCTTTGATCGTAAAATAACTTCATGTAACAGCAAAATATGGGAGCTTGCTGTAAACACAAAAGGAAATTCAAATTCTAATTTTAAAGATTCAAATCCTAATTTAAGCAGAAGTAATACGCACACATTAAATAGAAGAGCAACATACCAAAATTATGTAAACCCAATAAAAAAAACTTGCGTATTTTAAGACCTATGTGCTCTTAATGAGCATACCAAAGGCGACATTGACCCACTTATTAATTTTACAATTATTTTCCTTGCGCTACCTTAAAATTGGAGTGAACGCGATTGTTGTAGAAAATCCCCAGAGGGGTGAGTTCTGCTTTTGTCTCCGGTACCAGGCCATGAGAGTCTCCCGTGGAGGAACTGTGGAACACAAACCAGATGCCAGCATCCTGGAACAAAAAAGATAACGGCATACATTACAATCGTAGCTGCTTGAGATCATGAAGGATCACCGGCTAGAGCGTTCTAGATGAAAATAACCTCCACCTGGGAGAACATGACATGTAGACCCCCTTCTGTTTTATTTGATTAAAGCCCACAACCGTGTAATCACAGCAAATCCGGAAAAAAAAAGACTCTTAAGTCCTTTTTTATTGACGGATCAATTTGTTACACGCGGAAAATGATTCACCACAGGGATCTTTTCTTTTATGTAGCGATCTTGATGTAATTACCTGAGAACCAGCAGCGGCATTGCTGATAAGATTGTTGTTGGGGTTAGCGATCCAGAAGGTGGAAACCGCCCTGCAAAACAATCAAAGCTTATTAAAAGCGAGTCACATGGGAAACGAGCAGACTATGAAATCGGTGATCTTTCGCAAACATTCCCCCATAATCTCGCTCTCCAACATAAACCTCGGACAGGAACAGCCCGGCCAAAACACACACGTGCACACTGCTGGAACCAGACGTCGGAGGTTCTCTCACAGTGGCACTTCTCTGACTGTGACAGAAAAACATCCGGTCTGGAGGAGTGGATGTTTTTGCACAGATAAAAGCTTGACCCTCGCGAGGAATTTGGATCTTCTGTTGTCTATCAAACTGCGACCACACCATTTTGAAATTCCCACGGCTTACTTGCACTCGGTGCTGGGGGAGGGAGTGTAGCCTTGGTGGACTTTGTCCTTAATACTGAGGCAGAGGCTCTCGTTGCGGTCGGTTGGCAGCTGAGTACCGGGTCGGGTCAGCAGGCCTAAGTTGTGGAAGAAAGTGTTGCGCTGCTCGATGCCGTCCTCCAGGAAGAAGCAGTGGCCCAGGGTGTCGTAGCCCACTGTGTTCTTCACCTGGTCAGGACGCACAACACATGTCAACAGGTCACATACACTTCATTTATTTCATAATAGCCCCATTTTTTGTTGTTAAACTGAAGCCGTGCGACAGATGAAAAACGCACAGCCTCGGGTTGCCGTCTTGTCAGGAAGTCATTATCCCCAATTGTCTTGTTCAAGGTTCATCGAGAGGTGTTTTAGTGCATCACTAATTGTTTCTGGCTTCCTCTCTTGCGCAAACAACGAGCTGGGAAACCGTCACAGATGACGGTGGAGTTACCGCAAAGTGTTTTCTGATTAGCGCTGAGGGAAATTTGCCTGGCAATGGCTAGCGGCGGAATGTTGACAGGAAAGCTCGGTGGATGACTCGGACATGGGAACGAGTTCAGATTGGAGTGGCAAACACCTTTTGTACTTTCCATTTCCTCAACGCTTAACAAAAGCCAAATGAAACGATGACCCATTGACGTCGAAGCTTCTCCAAGTACTGACCAGCAAGCCGTTGGTGGCGTGGATGGTGACGCAACGCGAGAAGGAGTGGTGGATGGAGAGACCGTCCACATAGGTGGGCTCCCAATAGCCTCCCTTCCGGTCCACGTCGCCACACATGTGAAAGTGGACCGGGTAGCGACTTCTCTCTCTCTGCTGGCCCATGTTCTTCAGTTCCACATAAGACAGATGCACCGAGGAGAAGTTTCCAAAGATCTGGCATCATGGAGGGGGCAATGAGATGATTGTGTGTTACAAATGTAGACCACATTGAAGGCTAATTATTATTATTATTACAGAAAGCAAAAATTGTAATAATAAAGGGGAAAAAAAACACTCTAGGAGGTCTTTGGTCTGTGTGTGTGCATGTACTGGGACGGCGTAATCCACATGGTCTGGTTTTTGTTAAGGAGGGTTTGGTACAGCCTTTAAGTCAACTGAAACTCGCCGACAGCTCGTGCTCTTAGTTTTGCTGACACACACATGCACAATGACACATTAGCGAATGCGGTTTGTGTTTGGCAACAATTTTTGTCACAGCGGATTAGGAATTCAATTGAATTGTGTGCAGTAGAAGTTGATATCCAGATGTTCTTATTTTTGCCTTTTAAATATTCTCGCTGTTTGTAGGAAATTGAGTTAGGATTTTAAGCCTTTTTAGTATTTTTCCCCACATTGGATATGTAAGTTTTACAAATATTTCGAGTACCACTGGGAACTCAGGTGAATAAGACATTAAGATGAGCAGCTTCCGAGTGGATATTTCCAGATGGAGTATACGTACAAAAAGGAAAAAGGAGAAAAATGCTCACCTTGATGTGGCCTCCGTAAGTGTCGTGGCTGTAGAACTGACACAAATTATTTCCGTAGCAGGAGTTTTCCATTTCTCCGTAGATGAGGATGTTCCTGGAGAGCAGCGCCACCTCAGCACGCATGTCGACTCCGTCCGTGATTTCGCCGACGTGGTTGTAAAGAGGCTTGCCTGCACGCACACAATTGTAAAATTAGCAACACAGTTAATACATTGTAAAAAAAAAAAACATTAGCGGGAATTGCCCGTATCACATAACAGATCGTATTCCAAACAGTTCCATTCAAATGTTTGCCGCCCACCGCAAAAACGTGCTTAGCCGCAGCCGCACCTCACAGCGACCAACGACCCCTGTTAAAATAATATACAGTTGGAAGAGAAAACTGCTGAGAGGCTTGTGAAAATATAATGTGCTTGTGTCCACGGGGTGCTGCTGGCAAGCATAACGCAGAGTAGCTGCTTGGGTTGAATAGTGACTCGAAAGTCCAGACGGGCGCTTTATCACATCCTTTTCTGCAGGAAGGGAGTTGCTCTTTGCTGACAATGGAGGAATGTTTGGGTCAGAATATTTGGATGTGGTATAAAAAAAAAAAAGCGCTTTTGTGTCTTGTGCAAAAAAGAAAAAAACTGTTTTTGCTTTGAAGTGGGCTTTGTCTCACCTTGTATTCGGACTTGCCTGCTGGTGCAATGAGGGCAGGGCAGGAGGGTGAACTCTTCAGCTTGATGCATGGAATAATCAGTACTGGCGATAACGATTTGATCGCCGGGTTGCCAGGTCGGCTGGACCTCGTCCTGGAGATTCAGCACCACCTGGTCCACCGCATCCACCTGAAAGCCTGAGATTGGGACACCTAGAAAAGGAACATTTTAAAAAGAATCATATTATCATGTGATATTTTTCTGCAACACATCACACTAAAAATAACAGGAAAGCAGGCGGTTCCATTCGGTCAGGCTAAATACACAGCTCAAAGGTCACTGATTTGAAAGGCTCGTATTTATCATGACGATATGGTCACAAAGACCGAATGTTACTTAAGTCAGTCATCTGACACACCTCGTTTTCGACCTTTGTACCCGTTTACACAATGCTGAAGAAAAATCCATCACCAAGTTCATAAATCTTGTAGGGTTGACTTTGTTGTTCTACCTTTATCCAAGGTTGATTTCAAAACCAAAATATTATATATTGGCAAAATGGGCGTCACACAATTGGTATGGATTCCTCACCATTTTTCCACTCGCTGTAGGACGAGACAGAGAAGCGCACGCCGTTGACGGTGGTGAAGTTCCGCCTCCCCACAGCTCTCCCTCCAGTGTCGTGGTTTTCGTGTTCCCTAACGTCCTCCGAGCACGACGCGTTACCGCCGCCCACTACGGACACCAAAGCCCACGCTTGCCTGCAGAGATCAGGGGGAGAGGAGAAAAGAAATGGGTTTTTTTTTCCGAAATTTGTCAAAATGGAAAATGATTGTTTAAAATCTACCAAGATGAAATCATACAAATGGTGGCGCCCAAAGGGTGTGGATGCAAGGGGGTGTGATCCCGTCACAAATATTTTATTTTTGTCCCCATTCCAAGCACATGTTAAAACTTTGCGTCTTACAGATGACCATAGTTCCTCAATCATCCATTTGAGGACTATCCCTGAACTAGTCATGGCCAATTTTTGGTTCCATCAAAGTTTTCTATTGGAAAATACAAAAAAGGTAAACAACCCTGTGAAATAATAATCACTTCTGGAGGATGAAAGCGGTACACGCGCAAACCGGATCCATCTGGGGACTTAAACCGTTCTGTCGAGTGGAGCTCTTCCCGGGGGGGAAAGAACCTTTCACCTTGCGCCCTATGCGAGTAGCGATAAAAGCGCCAGCGGGAAGCAGAGGGAGGGAGCGGACGGCGCACTTTTCCTTTCCTTTCCGCCTCGGCCACCGACCGGCTGCTCTTCGCAGCCTTTAAACAAGCTCATTATTGCTGGGTGTGTGAAAGTGTCAAAGTGCTCTCCTGGGAGACAAAAACATTAAATACAAAGAAGGATGGTCTACTTTCATTTCCAAAACAACTTAGAGCTCTTATTCTGTCCCAAAAATAATATTGATTTGTCTTTTTACTCACCCTGTTTTGGAATATGAAACAGAGTGAAAGTATTTTGCCGTTGAAATGGATCCAGAATTTCACGACAATATCGCACAAGTTGATTGTGTTAGCGTTCGCTTGCGCCGCACTATTTGTTCAAGTGGTCATAATCCAACTCACTCATGTCGATTTAATGCCTGAAAGATTTCTCAGACTGAACTGCACACTAATATATTTCAGATGGAGGTACGGATTAAGATGAAATCCCTTCAATTAATAAAATGTGTGCACGTAGCAATTGTGCGCACACACACATGCACGCACGCACGCACGGCCTCTATCATTTGAAGCGCTGTGTTGTGGATTTAGGTCGATTTGTGCAAAGACCTCTGCGTTGGCTCGGTACCCTGAGGTGAAACGTGACACTGGAGAATCTGTCTTTGCGCTCAACCTGTCTCGCCAAGTGAGGACCGAGCCGTGTCCGACTACAAATAATACCAGATTTAACCCTAGTGGAAGAAACGTGTTTGTGGGTGTTGTGGACTATAAACAACTATAAACATTTCTGTCCTTCAAAAAAAAAAAAGTGATAGACACTCCATTTCCTGAAGTCATGTTTTTTTTTCGCAAATCCTGTAAACTTTACGGCCATAACCTGGTTATCCGGCCGGCGTGTGCTTCCTCTCTGGGTAGAAATTTTGAGAAAACAGGAAGAGAAATCGCATGGAATTGTTCAAGGTAGAATCCCAAATGGGAAAAGAGCATTAGTAAAGGACAAAGAATTGTTGTTGGTTGCCTACGTAAAGAAGTGTCAAAAGGTTTCAAACAAAAGCACATCAGCAAAGCAATTTTCCAGAGCTACTGAAGCTCAAGGTCGGATTTTTTTCTGACGCACCATCTGACAAGAATCTTTGGTCCTGAATGCGTCATGAACCCAAAGTGGGTTCAGGCCTCCTCACCTGTACTTGAGATCGTGGACGTATCTGCTGCCGAGCGTCTCCTCGAAGGCCACCTTGGTTTCATCCAGAAGACTTTTGACGGCCGAGTCGCCGACGGCGAGAGCGACGATGCGACCCGCCGGCAGGGACCGGAGCAGCTGGGTGAGCCGCCGACTGTCGTTTTTGGATTCGTGGGTGTCGTAACGTTCCCTGAGCAGGATGTCGGCCGTGTCCTGGTCCACCACGCGCAGGTTGATGCCTCTGCTGAAATTGCGCTGGAAAGTGTGGTCCCCTGTGGTCAGGCCGGAGGCAGGCACGGTTTTGGTCAACAGAGACCAGGCGACCCGCTCTTGGCCGTGGAGCTCGAGCGTTCCGCCGCTCATGACGCCAATGAACTTGCGGCCGAGACCGGGTACTTCGGGGACGTCCTTGTCGTCGGAGCGACCCGTCAGGGCGATGACGGCGTGGGAACGGTAGCGACATTTGGCTGCGCCGATGTATAGGGCTCCGCCATTTTCAATCAGGATATGTCCCGTTCTCAGGGTTATGTTTTTAGAGCCGTCTTTGTGATCGGCAAACACGACCCGACCTAGGAGAAGACAATTAACCAATCGGTCAAGCCCAGTTACCTAAGCGATTGCCCAATAAGTCATCATTGGTAGTAATCGGAAGCATCTGCGTGTGCCGCTCCTTGGGCTTCTTACCTCCAGATCGGATGGTGAGTGAACGGAAAGTAGCAGACGCCTCCAATCGAAATAAATCCCCCCTCGTCACGATAATGGCTTTGCCCGGCTGGTGGCCTGGGTTCCAGTCACTCAGGGACGGGTTGTGATCAGGACAATTGGCTGAAAAAGGATACGGCTGCTCATTATCTTAGGAAGGAATTTATGACGTATTCATAATACTACAATGGCTTACAGTAACACTGAATCGATTATTTTTGCCTTTTTCAGGTTGATGTGAAATATTTGAGACTTACCATCTAAAATATCACCGCTAGTGAGACTTAGTATAAGTATGAGGCTGAAGAAGAAAGCCCCCGCGGACACCCCGAAGCAGATGAGCGTGTTTTTTCTCAGCCGGAGGCTCTGAGCGCACTCCCGGCTCTGGTTCTCCTCCGACAAGCCGAAGGTGGCTTGTTGATTCGGAGGCAGGCCGTGAGTTTTGACGGGTGGCGACGGTGGGGCTTTGGCCGGCGGGGGCGAGCGGACCGGAGCCACCCGCCCGGGGACGTAGCCCGGGGAGCGCTGGTGGTTGCCTTTGGGGGGGGCCGCAAAGACCGGGAAGCGGCTTGGACCATCACTTGGCATGGTCGTTACGTCTGCTGACGCCTGCTGCTATCTGAAAGGAAACAAAAACACCGAGATGGAGGTTTAGACAAACAATAGACATTCAACACTTTGAGCAAATGAGTCACTGAGGCGCTTTGGAAAAGATTTGAAAAGTGTGGCAAAGAAAAAAAAAAACAGCATGGAACGTTTTTGCAATAGCATTGCGTGCAGACTTAATTTGAGTCACATTTTTGTGCGCGCACTGAATGAACCCATCCGACGGAAATTTTATTAGTCCAGGGTAAAACAGTAAATCAAGAAAATAATACAGCGGGTCCTCATTTTTCATTTCCGATTGATGAGTGAGCCTGCAGTTACATGATTCCAGCCAAACTTCAAGACAGAGATTTTACTTTGACTTTTCTTTGTGGTTGAATTTTTAGAGCCATGTGATGAATCATTTGCCCATTTGATTGCCAACCGGCCGCAACCTGTAAACGGAGGTCCCCTGAATAAAGTCGTATATCAAAGGAGGCGAGTGAAAAAGAAGTCAGACAGAAAAGGTCAAGAGTGAGGAAAAGACACCCAACAAGCTCATAAACGAATACATAAACCACAGGAGGAAAGAAAGAAAAAGCTGTTTGCTTTTTAAATCAGCTGGCACACGGGTCGGGCGGCTACTATAATAAATTGTCTAAACACGATGTTACATCAAATATATCAACTATAGCTGAACCAATGAAGGACTCAATTGCAGGAAATGCAATTCCAAGAAATTGAAATGCAAAACATCATTCGTTGGCTGGTATGTGTCCAAAGTCCAAAAGGTGCTTGTAAAAATACTGGCCGATGACAACATTCCTCAAAGTATGTTGAAGCAGATGGCACCAATTACAGTCGGGCAACTTCCAGCTCTGCTTATATAACACAAAAGAGGAAAAGTAGCACAAAGTGGGCTCAGGCTGCACACACACACACACACACACGTCAGCATGTAGATGCAGGCATAGAATGAGCAAGTCATACACCTGCACACAAAAACAGAAGCGGAGGAAATGACTGCAGAAACAAAAAAGGCCCTATAGTGACATCAACTCCCAAATGTCAAATTTCAAACGCTATATTACTGTATTTTAACATTGGAGAGCGCCGTGATTTTTTTCCGGTGTGTAATTTGGTGACAAATGCATTTCTACCTGTGAAAACAGGTCAGCTGCTCCTGTTGAGGTTAAAGTCCCAAAATTTCATTTCGTCGCCTTGGACATGTCACTACTGTGCAAAAAGGCAGCAGAGTGCACACACAAGACTTCATGGATTTCCTGCTACTGAATATCAAACAGATGTGTGAGACAGACCCTCACACACACATTCCTCAGTTCCCCCCAACAAAAAGTAATTTTGCTACTTTGGCACTCCACATTCCTTGTGGTGGAAATTACAGCTGAGCTTGTGTGTTGTCTTTTGCAAGCCTGCAAATGGACAGAAACTAAAAGAATCTGCAATACCAATGAAATGTTTAATGATCTGTGGAGAGGACAGTACCGTACAGTGCTCTCTCCTCATTCTTGGCAAATTACACTCATCACTTACAAGGAAAGCGAGGGGGTTCCTCTATGATTAAGCAGCAGAACAAGTCATAATTTATGATTATATTTACTCTTTTGATCGCAATTCCAAATTACACTGAGTCACTACTATGTCAACACAAAAGGAGGAAATTACAGAATGTTTGCTAGCTTAGCGGAAGATTGAACATTTTATGACAGTTGGCTACAAGAATCTGACATGCACAGACAACACCGGGGAATCGCTGGGAAGTTTTCTCGTAGACAGGGGAAGTGTCAGCTTCGTCCGACCCCGCGCACCAGTTGACACAAGTGGACACAATGTGGAGCCTCTCCAGGCGGCTTTGTGAGTTACCTTCGGTGGTGGTCGGGCTGTCCTTCTCCCGCTCCTGCTCTCGTCCATTCGCTCCGAAAGCCAACTTTGAGACGCACGAAATAGCTTCACCCTCGCTGTTGGCTGTCAGCGTGGCTTTTATATTCACCTTTTCTCCACATGGTCGATTTTTTTTATGGCTGATGATGGGCAGTCGTCCCCCACTAACCCGCCTCCGACGGTCAACCCCCTCAGCCGCCGAAAGGAGGGCGCACCAGGCGCGGCTTGGGACAGGAAGTGATGATGCGTTGAGGGACAGTCGGCAGCATGACTAACCACGTAATAATGAAGTATACTATGCACTTAAGATAGTGATGCTATTTTAGACAGTAGTCAAGCATTTAAATTGTAGTTTTTGTGAAAGTCGCAAAGTTATAATGTTCAATGGTATCTTTGTTTTTAAAACAGTTTTGTCCTTCTCTCCAAAGCGTTATGAACGTCTCAACAGGCCGTAGTGGAACCCTTTGGTGAAGGGGCGGGGCTTGTTTAAACCAATGCCACACTGCCACCTGCTGGAACAAATACAAAAGGACCTTGTGGGCTTACGATGAACGGTCGTTATTTAGTCATTAGGGTCCTTGGCATCCTTTTTACTGTAAAACATTTTGCTGTGTTGCAATCATTTTATTTGACTGGGCAGAATAACTCTTACGTAAAAATCAAATTAATTAAAAAAAAGTCAGCACAAACTAGAGTTCTTCTAAATGATCATTTTATTTTTGCCATCCACATCAGTTACTAAATGCAATAGTTATTACAGTTTGAGTTCCATTTGTATCGAAATATGCAGTAGAAAAAACAGAATCGGAGATGCCAGGTGAGCAGTAGAAAATGAAGCCTGTAACTTGATCGGGCAGATGTCACATCAAGTATAAATGTCAATTAACAGAGACGATGGCAACTGGAAACAAAAAGTACAAGCATAATATAATGTCCTATTTACAAAGCGCACAAAATTAAAAAAGAACTCAAACAGGAAGTCAGGACGTGACAGATGCTAAATCCTGATAAATCAGTCGATGTGACGTGTTGAACTAGCACCCGTATCTTCAACATGGCCCAGCGTCCGACATAAACTCAGGCTCGTGAGCCAAAAACACCAACAAAAGAATGGCCTTCGTGAACGTTGACATTTGCTTATCTCAGCTCTGATAGTAAATAGAGTCATTAGTGCATTGAAATATCTTGTTTGGCCTTGCTCAGCAAGAAAAGGGCAAGTAAACCATCAACAATGGAACCAGAAATGGCAAGTTGGCAAGAGCGTGAAAGTAAATAACAAACGAGACCTGGAACACTGAGCTATAACATAAGTTATTGTTCAAAGACATGCTTGGTGAGTTAGTAGGTGTGGTGTTCATTCAGTCTCTGCTTAGGGAAAAAAAAGCTGTTCATTTTTAAGGTTTGAATATAAATAGAATGCAGGCACCATTCTAGGCCTAGATGGGCATTAGTGGTATACAATTCCATCATATCAAAAAAGTAAATCTTTTCTATCATTTATATAAGCGACATCTTTAATACGAACTCTGGATATGGACTCTTTAATATCCTAAAATCTAGAAGAGACTGTTAGACCCGGCAGACTTCTTCTACTTCTGCATAGTGATGCTAATCTGAGCGTAACGCAACATTGCATGATAAACTTTAACATAAAAAACTACGATTAGAGGAGGTGATGCAATCAAGTGTGAGATCTTTGCAATATATTCTACTAAATATTTGGCAACACTCAACGGCACAGCTGTTTGTACCACACAGTTCTTCAGTGACAGTTGATATGTGCAAATATACACAAACGTACTGCAATTATAATAATAATACAAAATGATAAGTGAATATCAGTTGGATGGGAGAGTGCAGTCCAGTTTGGATCAAGGCTGTAAGTGAGAAGGTCAGCATCCTTGTGGCCTGGTCTGAGGTCTCCGTTAATAAGCGAGGACTGCGTTCTTTGTAAAAGGCAGCAAAAATGCAACGTACGAATTGTCCACGGGCTTTTCGTCACACAGTCTGCTCTCTCTTGCATGAGCATACTGTGGCAATGTGCAATTATGCAACATGTAAAAGAAAGGAAAAAAAAAAAAAACCTCAAAAGCTAAAACAAAAGGGTTTTAGTTTGTATATTGTTCAAGGTTCACAGTTGCGCTGGAGTGGATGGGACTGAACTGGAGCTCCGAGCACCAATCATTCTACCACCAACACTTCCACTGAGGCAAAAAATTGCCGGCATCTCAGCAAAAAAAAAAAAAAAAACAGCCATGATAATCACAACAGAACGAAACCAGCCACCGATGTTTTCTCCGTTTCTTCTTCTACAAGTTGACCAGCTCGTGTGCGACAAACTGCTTGAGTCTCTCCAGGTACTGTCCGTAGAGTTCCACGTCGTTGTGCCCCGCCCCTTCCACCCACAGCGGCTCGACGGGGCGCTGGCAGCGCTCGTAGAGCGCCAGGCCGTGGGAAAAGTCGATGACCTCGTCGTCCGTGCCGTGGATCACCAAGACCGGGGAGGTCACCTTTGAGATCTTGTCAATACTACGGAGGGAAAGGTTAAACACGGAATTATAAAGCAGAGCGATTATTGATTCAAAAGATCATGGAGGGTTGGACAAAACGAAAAATAACAGAGGCTTTCGAGATGTTTGTGTTTCTTGTTTTAAACGACATCCTGCTACTATGATGACGCTATTTAAACAGAGGGCGCTGATCTGCCAACAGATACACACCCAGAAACCAAATCGGGGTGTAGCGCACAGACCAAACCAAAAACGTGGCTCTGTTAAAGTCACCGCTGTATTTTTGAGTCTCCGCCCCCCCCAATGCCATTTATCTGTGGACTCACTTGGGAAAGGCGTCAAAGCAGTACGTTTTCTTGGTGTCGGGGAAGGCCACTCTCATGCCGGAGGTAAGCGGGGAGTGCAGGATCACTGCGGCACTCTCGTAGCGAGAGGCAAGGTCCACAGAAGGCACGGTGCCAATGCTCTGGCCGTACACAATGACGTTTTCTGGACGGATGCCGTACCTGCGAGAAGAAACATATTTGCGGTTCAATCATGTTTGCTCTGCTGCATATAATGGCGGCTGTCCAAATTGGCCATCTGATCCAAAAAAACAAACAGCTTGGTGGCCAAGCGTGTGTGTGTATTGCCATATTTTGGATGTGGCTTTAAATGTTGAGCACAGACACTCATATTTTTAATGGTAGCCTTTCGAATTAAGATAAGGTGCTCCATGAGACAACACACACAAGCACACGCCTGCAGGTCAAATAACTTACTCACTCATGACTCAGCGGTAGCTGCCTCCTAAATCAAGCAGACAATCGTTCGATGACGCTAAGGTACTTTTGGAAAACCAACTCAGTAGGGGAAGAGCAGAAGGAGCTAAATCGACAACACCAACGCTGGATTGGTTGCACGAGAAAATCAAAGCGAGCCAGGGCAAAACAAAGGCAACAGGAGACATTCCCCAGATGATTATTGCGAACGTGACACACTCCAGTGAGAGTCAGCTGACTACTCCAAATCCAGCCTGAGAAGACTGCCTGGCTGGCGAGCTCGCTCTTTCTACACAGCTCTGCATGTGATACCTGACTGCGGTTAACCAAGCTCCGCTTAAGGAGTTTGTACAGTATGAGAAAATGCTGTCAACAAAATGATAATACTGAAAAGAGTAAAAGAAAAAAAAAAAGAAGGCTGCTCACTGTCGACATCACAAGCCAGATGTTGCGGCCTTCTACATGAGAGAGAACACATGAACACCCGCTGCGCCTCACATTTACAGCTCCAAAGTGGATTAAGACAAGCCGAAAACACGTGCACACTCAAAGTGCACCAGATCTAACATAAGCTCATCAACACATTCTTCAGATTTGACAAAACACGCACACACTCAAGTAAGTCCAAATGCAATTGTCACGAAACAAAACGGTGCTAATAATAGTACGATGCGAATGAGATGAGTGAAACGTCCGGTTTTTTTCCCATGATGGATGGACGAGTACCGATACTAGCAAGCGATAGTTAAGGCAAACAAAATCTGCCATTTGTCCGAAACCGTACCGGTGGCGTGTACAGCTCCGCCCTCGTCATCAGCTGACTTTCGGCACAAGTCACACAGAGGTGTAGCAACCGACGCAAATGATCTTCAGTCATGACTCATCTTTCAAAATCCGGTAAAGCATTTGCAAACATGAAATATTAAAGTCATGTCGAGGGATGTAAATGGTTTGCTTTGTGCAGGACAGTCATCTGGTAGCCCCTTTCAGCGTTCGAACTTCTCAAAGGCCGTTGACCCTTGTACTCATGATATGTATATTCCCTCAAGGCATCGGTGACATGATTCTCGAGAGCTTATTTATGATGAACCTCTTGTCATGGCGCAGTAAGTGATTATCTTATCTTGTGCTTATCAGGGGGTTGCCAGTATCACTGCATAATATCCCTCACGGCAACCACGCGAGCCGGGCCCGCCTACTTATCAGGTAACATACGTCATGTTATATCGGCATTATCAAAAAGGAGGACGCGACACAAAAACGCAACAGATAAAGTACGTTGCCGTCCGTCTTGGCAGCTCGAAAGCAGCTGCATTTGTGTGAAGTTGGCAGCGCGGCCGCTGCCCATTTCCAGCAAGCCTTCAATTTGCTTTGTAGAATTGAGGCTTGCCGTGCCATAGTGGGTCGTGCGACCATGGTTACAGCCCTCCCCCACAGCCCTCATCAATTTTCTCTTGACACAGATCCGATCTTTTATGCCTCGCATCCTCCCTCGTTCCTCGACTCTTGAAAGCCTACTGCTTGTTTGCCCAGGAGAGGAAAAAAAAAAGAAAGCAAGTATAGCAAAAAAAGGGATATTTTTAGGACATCCTCAACACGTGCGTTACACACGGATTAGTCATGTGTGTTTGATTACCTAGATGGCAGAAATAGTCTGGTAAGAAACCTTCTGTCCAGTGTCTTTTTATTCATCTCCTGGAGTGGCCATTTTGTCACTTGCTGATGATTGAAAATGACATCACAGTTGCTAAACCGTGATTGGTCAACACCTGAGCCCTTAGGTACTGTGATGTCATTTTCAGTCAACAGCAAGTGGCAAAATGGCCGCCCCCTGAAAAGGATAAAAACAATCAAATGTATGTTGTGTTAATATCCGAGGAACAAATTCTGACTACCAGTCCGCAACCCATCCACGATGGCTCCATGAGCCACATTTGCTTCCCGAGTCACGACCAAACGTCTAATAGAAAAGTGGCCCAGGAAGTGAGTTGCTGTTGTTTTGTTTTTCTTGGCCACAGTGTGGGAAGGCCTGGGTCTGAATGCTTATTGGAAATCCGTTGCTAGGCTACCACTGGATATTAGACTGGCAGGTTTGACTGATGGCCCGCCTCCATCACAGAGGGCAAGGAAAATGATACCACACACACACACAATACAACATATGTTACACTTTGCAGTACGATTTTATCACTTTGAATCCTTAGTATGATAATCAGGACTTTTGCGCTTGAGTTTGTTGACTCAACAACTGAACCGCTCCCTGCTCAGGTGAAAGAACCTCCTGTCCAGTGACTAATGAAACCACAAACAGAAGCAGATTGTGCGTGACGCAATAGTGGAGCTCGCACATTGTATTGAGAGTACCTGGCACCGCTTTGTCTGCACTCAACCAAACGTTACACTCGCTGACTGCGGATAAGAAGCAAAGACAGAACTTAGAAGAGAAGCGGAATAGAATGTGGTTGCTTCGGAAGGCAGCGCCAGACAAGACCGCTGTCTGGATTTTGGGATGTTTACATCTGAGTTTAGAAAGGCTGGAAGTGAGTAACTATCCTAGAAAACGAAATCTCAATTGTAATGAAGACAACGTATTCTCTGATATCAAACTCTTTTGAGCTGAAGCTGGCCGTTTGTTTAT